>NC_056732.1:901704366-901786361 GCF_019279795.1 Protopterus annectens
AAGTATTGATAATAGACATAAAAGACATAAAATTGGTTCCCCTGTGTTATTGGAATTATGATTATGGTGTCCTTATCTTTTGCTTAACTTCTTCCAAGACCATTCCCTAGCAAATGTGGAGTTTTCTGCACATGGTAAACCAAACATTTTTATTTGAGCACTCATGAGCATTTGACAGAAATATGCACTTATCCCTATGTGTGAGGCAGCTGTCAGGAGTATGTGTATTGCTGCACCTTCTGTGATAGTGACACCAGTGTTAGTTTGCTAGCATATAATAAACTGAAATGTAGGTATTAATTTCTTTCCTGTATTGCTGATTATTATCACAGGTCATGCTGACAGTGGAAGTATAGAACCCTTACCACCTGATAGAGTATCAGCAGACTTCAATGATGATGATGATGGCAGCCAAACAGAGGCACAGCTAGGGGGTGCAGAGATTGAATCTGAGGTTGACATTCATCCATCCCCTCTATTTCCATCAGACGCAACCAGTAGGCCTACACATACCTATTCTAGTGACCTCTCAGATATTGGACAGGTGGAGGATTAGACACTTGATCAGGGTATTGTGGTTCCTGGTGGCTTCAGTACCTGGTGACTCTGTCCATAGCCAAAGCGTAAGTAAGGAGCCATGCAGGATGGTTGTTAAGGGTGCTCAGATGAGTCCTTCTATCCATCCTCCACCTGATCCCAGTGTGTCTTTCCATGCCATTCGATGTATGTTTAGGGCAATCATGGAGGCACAGGCAATAGGACCTCCAAGGAAATGCCTAGGGTTGTAGATGTGGCACAGGCTGACATGCATGACTTCCTCCATCATGTTGCCAATTCAATGGATTAGATGAATGACACATTGGAATGGCCAGTGTCTGTGTTGGAATGTCAGCTGGGATGGGGATGGCATCCACGTGGAGGTAGGTCAGCCACATCAGTTGATGTTAGCCGATATGGCCATGCCTGATTATGCTCCCATAGTGGCACTATTTCCACTGTTCCAGCAATGGCTGAGGTGTCCACACCCAAATGTGGTAGGCCATAGGGTCCTGGTCCTGGGCGTACTGATGAGGACAGCTTGTCCAGCAGGCATCAGCCACATTCAGGTAACAGCAGTGTATCTGACCATAGGCATGGACATGCCAATGCAAGTCCTGGAAGAGCCAGTTCTTGCGGTCAAGGCTGATGAAGATGAACTGTCACCTTTACCATGCAAGGCTAACACCTGTCCAATATACCAGGATGTAGAGCTAGCACAGAGGTTGGCTGTGTTCTTGCAGACACTCACACACATTTCATTTTGAGTGCCCATACAAACAGATGCACACACATAACAGTTATATGAGTCAGTCATGAGACTTACAGCTCATTCTGTTTCAGTGGTAATCTACTACTGTATCCAAATGTCTTCCTGTCTGTCTTTCTTACACACACACACACACACACACACACACACACACACACACACACACACACACACACACACACACACACATACACACACACACACACACACACACACACACACACACACACACACACACACACACACACACACACACACTTTCTATCTTTTGGATTTAGGGGTACATAAGTCTTTTGTCTGATGCCCAGGGTGCATAGCTGACTGAATGCTTAGTATATATATGTTTATGATGCTATTTTGCAAATTGTACTGCTTTCTTACAGGTTTTTGTAATGTGTACATCCCTCGCAGCCTCATAGACCAACAAAGCTGGAGCAAGTTACAATGACCCACCACTGGACCAGTAATCAAGGAGCCTCGATCCTCACCACTGGCACCTGTGGGGACATGTTCACTGGGAGGATAAGAGGTACACATACAGTATTTCCAGATGCAGCTCTCTGCATCAAGTGTTATTTCCCTTAAGAGCACACAGAGATCACAGCCAGTCCAGGGCTGGTTTATCATCCTTTTTCCAGATCCCCAATAAGACTCCCCACTGGCACAGTTATAGAGTTGAAATCTCAGCTGAGTGACCAAGCCAAGACCTCCAGCACTCTATCTGTCCAACCAGTGCTTCTTGTCCCTGCCCAAGTAGCTGACACACACACTCTTTGAGGTTTAATTCACACACACACACACACACACACACACACACACACACACACACACACACACACACACACCTGGGAAAGGCTGGCATAGGATTACTTGCTATGCCCCCTTTTGGCCAGACTATAAGGTAGTTTCCACTGCCACCAGTCACTCAAAGAGCTACTTTAAGGCCCTTAACAAAGGGTGTCCAATTTTACTGTGTAATATAATACTAATACAAATGGTAGTTTGACCAAGAGCAAGGCTATTAGGGGTGGCTCACACAGTGTCACCAAATAAATATGCAATCACTCTCAAAACTTAAATATCTCTACACAGATCAGCCACAAAGAAAGGTTTAAATATATGTAATAATAAATAATAAAAGAACAAGACAATACTAAACATATACTCACAGTGTCACCAGAGTTCAAAATTACAGGAAATATTTAAAATAACATTGCAATACATGCTCACTCAAATAGGAAAAACATTTAAACTAAGCTTCGCTATATTCCTGACTGTATCTAAGAGAATTAATATATCCTAAAAACTTACTAATAGAGCAAGGCAGGTGTGGTGAATGTTTTTTCTTGTTTTTGTCAGGTCCAAGACAGGATGCAGAATGTTCTGTCTCACTGAGAGACTTCTAAAATATTACTGCTGTGATAGCTTGCAGAATGACATAATTACTGGTCATCTGACTTCTAGTTCCCAGGAAAAAAAAAACATTGCTGAAGCTGGCAGTATTTAGCATCTGCCTGTGAAAATACTCATTAAAGGGCTTTTGCTTAGATCTTTGGCAGGTGCTGGAAGTCATAAAACAATTGCATCCCTTCATACTTCCAAAGTAGCAATTAGTTCACCCCAAAGAAAATACAGAAAGCTTCCTAGTACAGACTTTGTGTCTCTACCTGCACTGAAGCATCTTTATGGCCTTGCCTATAAAGGAATTTAATTTCAGATATTTTTTCTAAAATTTGCTAGACTGAGGTTAACCCTCCAGTTTCCCCAGTTAAAATAGATGTATTTAGACAGTTACAATAGTACATGCATATTTCTGTTCTTTTCCAGTAGGGCACACTGTGGATACCTTTTAAGCATAAGCACTTTACAAATACAAACATCTGTACAGAGTAGTTTAATATACACATGACATACAGTTCTAATATATTTGTAATGCAAGCATCTTATATAAATTAGTTTGATATTCACAAATGACATATAATTATTTACAAAATTGTGCTGGCAGTACTTCCTTTTGTCACACAAGTAATAAATAAAAGTGGGACAGAGACCCAAAATATAGGAACAATTTTGAAATATTTTGGTCTTACAAACTCAGAAAGTTGATACAATAACAGGTTTTACATTACCATATGGTTTTTAGGAGGGATATGAAGTCTGAAACTAAAATATGTGTTTTTATTTTCTAATTTCAGTCTTTAATTATCTGCCAGTATAAAACTATGAGGCCAAACTGTGGACAATCTGTGAAAATCCATACATTTGTGAGGTATGAATGTGTAAATCTTTCATACATGAAGCCTTTTAGTAGATAGAAACACGTATTGACATGAGTCAGTGCTGTAATGTAATTATGTCATTTCTGTAAAAATCACCCACCTTATACTTGCTTACATGAGCAAGTAACGGTTTGCAAGGATATGCCATTCATTTGTATTTTTAGACCTTTTTTTTCTATTGCAGGTTCATCACATACCTTGGAAGTCTGACAGTTGCAAAAGTTATAATTTGGGTCTGACTCTGTCTGATGCTAGCAGTGCATAACCATTGCATGGGTAATTAAAGGTTGTGAGCATTGCCTGGCATCAATGTTACTGTATTTTTAGACCCATAGGTGATGAGCGTGTGTGCTATTGGTTGTCTCTTGGCCAGTGGAAAGGTATATTGCGCATGCTTACATCTGCCTACACCCAAAGCAGCTGGTGGCTCCCACTCTGACTCTTCACGTGTATGTGGCTGTGGTGACCTTGCCAGTGGTGGTGGGATGTGTGATCTTTCCCCTTGGTGTTCCTGCTGAAGTTGTTTTCTCAGAATAATATTGTGATGCATGGCACAAAAGGTGAACATTTCAACAAATGTATGGGGATTGAAATGCAGGACTCTTCTAAGCACCAAAACTGTTAACTTCATCAGCTCAAAGACATGCTCTATGATATTTTTTGTTTGAGTGTGTGCCTCATTATAGTGTTCCTCAGTTGCTGTGTGTGCATTCCTGATGGATATCATCAGCCAAAGCTCAAGTGCATAACCTGCATCCCTCAGTAAATGACCCCATCACCTTAGAAAACATCTGATACAGTTGAGAGTTGTGCCAGATATGTGAGTCGGGGTAAGTGCCTGTGTTGCCAGAAAACACATTCAGGATGATTCCCTTGACACTACACAGGACCTGCCAGTTAATGAAGTGGAAGCCCTTTCTGTTTATGTACACCCTTCCCTGTTCCTCAGGTGGTGCTTTAATTTTGACATGTGTACAGTCTATTACACCCAAGACTTCAGGGGAGTGTGCTACTAGGTAGAACTCTTGCATAGCTGTGGTTCTGTCCTCAGGTGCATGGGGAAGAATATGTAGTCACTGACATGTTGTATTATAGCATTCAGGAAATGATGTAAGATCCTGGATGCTGATGCCTGTGACAGCCCCAGAATGTCCCCTGTACATCTCTGGAAGGTTCCTGTACCTAATATTTTAAGTCCTATACATACCTTAGTGTCCACTGGTATTGGTGTCTGTTGTTTTGCCCTTGCTCTCATTTGAGAATGACAGAGGTTGCACAGTTCTTGTAGTATATTTCTATCCACCCTGTAGTGCTCTACAATTTCAAACCTCATGCAGATCATGACCAGTTAAATGGGGTCTAAACAACCCTCTCTTTCTTGGCTGACATCTATTAGCAGCAGCAGCAGCATATAGTTGGGCCTGTTGCACACACACATGAATAAAAGCAACAGCAGCCCTAAACATTGTTTCAATGTACAAAAACGGCAACAAAACAAACTAAAAATGCGAATAGCAAGCGAAGAACCACGAAGCTGGAAAAACAAGTACTTTATTTAAACACTGATGTATGATTTAAAACAATCAAATATAAATCCAAAATTAAGCTCTTTTGTTTAATATCTATTAAACTTCATCAGACAATGTATCTGTTAACCTCACTTCCTTTTATACTAAAACTTCATTCATTAAGGAAAGTTAATATCACATGACTCTACCATAATTGCAATTAAGCATGCCTCTACCCTGAGAATAAAATTTAAAATCTAAACAAATGACTAGTGTTAGTACATACTTAATGCTCTGCTTATAAATAATTAAAACATTAAAAAATCTAAAATGCATATACTATAACAAAAGTAGAGAACATAATGAAAAATATATGTATATTTATAGCAGCTGAAAAGCATAAAAACATAATAAATTGCATGCATTCACATATAAAAATGTTAAAGAATATTAAATAATATATATAAATGTATACATATTAAAATACTATCATGCTATATTAAAATTTATTTATTAAATTGTCCCATCAAAAGTCATCTCATTCAAAAGTGCGTGGATGTTACGCTAGTATCTGTGTTTTGTGTGTATATGTCTACTAGCGCCATGGGACAGCCAATAAATCCATATATTAGACTTACATAAACAACTTACATGATCTATCAGCATCATAATGGACTTATATACTTACTTACAATATTAAAATAAGAAATATATATAAAATATGATATTAAAATAGTGTGTGTGTGTGTGTATGTGTGTGTGTGTGTGTGTGTGTGTGTGTGTGTGTGTGTGTGTATATATATATATATATATATATATATATATATATATATATATATACTTTACTTATAAATATTAAATATGTGAATAAATAAATAAGATAAATTAATGAACACATATCTGCATCAATTGTATAATATTATATTATAAATATTATTCTTTGTAATGATTAATGCAAAAATATATAAAATAAATAAAATCCATTTAAATTTTATATATGAATTCATTTTTTTTAAATGTACTATATCTCATTCTACTGTTTTATTTCTAGTTAATGCCTTTAATTTTAAAATGGGAGCTACTGAACTACGTTCATTAATACCAGGCCATGTGTCAGCTTGTGTTCTAATCTGCCATTGCAATTCTTTATATTCTAAAAATAAGCCCCAAAGTCATTTTTCTTCTATTTCTACATGATCTACTGCTGTAAAAGAAAACTGATGATCTCTATATTCATTAATGTGCTTTGCTAGCGCATTATTACACGTATTTTTCTTTATGGCATATTCATGCTCATATATTATTTGTGCTAGAGCTCTCTCTGTTTTCCCTATGTAGAAGATGGGGCAGGAATTGTACATGGCTAGATATACCACTGCCTTAGATTTACAATTATATTTTCCATTCAAATAAAACTTCTTTTTCCTAAGATGAAAATACTCTCCTATTCTAATTTTAAAACACCAATGGCAAGCTCCACATCTACTCATACTTTTGTTTGTATTACTTATTGAGTGGGTGCCTATTTTTAAGATATCTTTAAAACTTTTACCCTTTCTAAAAACTATTTTTGGTATATCTCCAATATGCTTTTTACATTGTGGGTCATCTATTAATATGGCCCAGTTGTTAATAATAATTTATCTAATTATATGGTGTTCTTGAGAAAACGTAAGTACCAAAGCTTTTGAAAAATCTTTATTTTCATCTTTATTAATAGTTTCTTTTATTATTATATTATCATGACTATTACTTCTGATGTTTGGTGTATTACTAACATCATATACTTTATTTTGTTTTTGTAGAATGGGCTCAAAGTGTCTGCTTAATCTTTTTGTGGTAACTTCAAGTATTAAAGAGTCAACTAATGTTACTGGATATTTCCTGTTAAGGAACATATTATGCAAAAACTTGCACTCCAACTCGAATTGTTTAAACTTAGTCACCATCCAGGCAGCTGTCACTAATTGTCCCTTAATTACGGACCTTTTCTGATGTTCTGGATGGGAGCTATTGTAATGCAAATATCTATTAGAATAGGATTCCTTTCTATGAATGACTGCAATATATGCTTCATTTTCAATATCTTTCATGAGATGTACATCTAAATAGTCAACACTATTATTATTAATATTCCATGTGAATTTAAAAAATTGGTTGTTTCATTAATATATACTAAAAATTCATTCAAACTATCTAATGTGCCAGTCCAGATGATGCTGATGTCATCCTGGAACCAATGATAAGATTTAATTAAAGTATTATACTTACTATTAAAAACAAAATTTTTCTCTCAGAATGCCATGACTAAATTTACATAAGCACCCCCACATGGTGACCCCTTAGCAATGCCCTTTTCTGCAGAAAATATTTTTTATTGAATGTTAAAAAGTTATTACTTAAAACTATTTCTAATAATTCCATTATAAGATGTGTTAATTCATGGTTAACAAGATAATGTATTAATAATTCATTTACCCCTTTCCAAACCTAAAGACTGTGGAATGACTGTGTATAAATCACAAACATCTATTGTTACTAAAATGTCTCGGTTATTAAATTCCACTTCATTCATATGCTCTAGGAAAGTCCAGGAATCTTTATAAATATGTTTTTCATTCCTAATAATCTTTTTTAATTCATAATCAACATACTTAGCACACGCTGAAGTAATGGAATATCTTCTATCTACTTTTATGCTTTTATGTATTTTAGGGTTTCCGAAAAATACAGGAATTCTAGGAGTTGTAATGTTAAGATAATTTAATAAATCTATATTGATACGTTTTTCAAGAAACATATCATTAATTTGTTCATGCACTTTTCTATATGCAATATTCAACTCATTTAGGGATATCTGCTCATAAGTATCAGTTTCAAGAATAGCATTTAACTTGTGATTATATGTGTCATGACTCATAATACTGCCCCACCACCATTATCTGGTTTCATGATTCTAATTTTTTCTTTACCTAATGCTTTTAGAATTCTTTGTTCATCATTATTTAAATTCGATTAATAATTTGCTTCTTTATTAAACTTATCTAAGCATTTCAATTGATATTCACACATCCTCTCATATAATAAAAGCTTTGGATGTAGTAGTGGGTTAAAAATACTACTAATGTTAAATTTACTAGTCTCATTGTATATGTTATCATGATACAATAATGTAAAGTTAATTCTCCTTAAAAATAATATTTCATGTCAATGATTGTAGTGGTGAAATCAAAGGGACTCGAGGGAAAAAAAGTATAACCTTTAGCTGAAACATTTGCTACTTCTTGATCAATTCAACTTCTGAAAAATTAAAAACTTTAAAATCACCTCCTACATTCACTGTAACATGTTCATTATATTCATATAATATGTTACTACAATGTTGAAATTCATTACATTTCCTTCTTTTACATGAACATAATCATCATTTTTTATGTCCTCCATTGTTTGTCTTTGGGCCTGGCCCCTTGAAACCCCACTTCTTGGCGGTTAGGATAGGGGTTTTTGTTCTTCAATCTCTCCGACCTTCTTACTTCAGGAAACTCTTGATCATATGTCGGATCGATTTGCTGACCAAATTCTCTTGGTTCATTATATCTGTTGTCTTTGTCTAAATTGTTGTTATTATTATAATAGGGCCTGTATTTTCTTTGGCTTCCAGGAGGCTTAGGGTATGCTATTCCATTTGCATACCGATTAAGATCCCTTTCCAGTTTATTCATTTTTCCAGTTTTTAATTTTACAATCTGTTGTTCTATACTATTATAAATTCTTAATATTTCAAATTTAATACTATCATAGGATGTGTCAGCCCTGATTTCTTTATCAAGCCAATCAAGCTCACTCATCAGTTCATCAATATCAAATTGGTTATATTTTATCATTATGTTCAACATGTCTTTACCACTTTTATCAAACAACTGCAATAACTCTGTATGAAAAGGTGAGTTATTATCCAAGCCTGTAGGGTAACACCAAAAACGTAACCCTTTAGGTATAATGTTATGCTTAATAAATTCTTTCAAATATGCTTTTTCTAGCTGCAGATCATGTAAGTTGTTTATGTAAGTCTAATATATGGATTTATTGGCTGTCCCAGGGTGCTAGTATACATATACACACAAAACACAGATACTAGCGTAACATCCACACACTTTGAATGCGATGACTTTTGATGGGACAATTTAATAAATAAATTTTAATATAGCATGATAGTATTTTAATATGTATACATTTATATCTATTATTTAATATTCTTTAACATGTTTATATGTGAATGCATGCAATTTATTATGTTTTTATGCTTTTCAGCTGGTATAAATATACATACATTTTTCATTGGGCCGGATTCACGATGGCTTGCACGGAGTCTAAGAGTAGAGTAAGACTCCATGCAGCCATCATGTCTGACGAGCGATCCAGGAACAGCCTGTAGGGGTGTGTAAGAGAGCTCCTAAAATGGCTCTTACACGGACAGGGCTGGAATATGCAAATCACCTCAATTGCAGGCGAAAGGCATGCAAATGTGGTAGATTTGCAATTCAGGAAACCCAAACCTGTCCGAGTAAGAGCAGTGTTATTTGCAGAAATGTACACAGTTGACAACTGAGTACCGTTCTGCAAATAGCAAAATGGAGCCATGACAGCTCCAAATAAAGGTTGCATCCAGTGCAGGAAGCATGCCAATGGCCAAATATATGGCCATTGGAAATGTTCCCTGATGCAAAATTAAAATAAAAATAATTTTATTTTTTTTTCACCGATTTCCGATGTTTAAGCATAGGGCTGCGCTCTAAAACACAGAATACTACAAATTAAAACCCACAAATGTGGATTTTATTGAAAGTGGTAATGTACAATGCAAGGGAATGGCAGGCTGAAGACAATATGGCCACCGAGTAGAGGTTGCTAAGGGGGGAAGCTCAGTCTAAGACATGTAACCAAGCATTAGTAGGCAATCCTATGTAAATGAGTGTTAAGATAGTGAATCGCTAGTTTACATAGCAAATGAGCACAGTCAGTGGAGTGTAGGAGTAGGATATGGGGAGTAACAGAGTAGAAGATAGGTGATATCACGAGGGGGGTATGTATGAAAGAAGTGAACCTCATTGGAGCAGAGTGGCATGTGTCCGCTGTCATTTAGACATCATGGAAAGAGGTGTGTCAACAGGTAGGCTAGAGAAAGCCAAGAAATGGAAGGTGTATGTCGTGGATAACACCAAAGTTTCTTGTTGAGCTGGTATGCGCGCGTTTGCGCACCTGTAAACCCAAGTAAGACAGAGTGCGCGCGTATAAGCATGTGTGCGTGTTTAAGCTGGAGTAAGCATGTATAAGCCTGTTTAAAGAGTTGTAAGCGCATTTGCGTTGGTGCACACGCATTTTAACCTGAATAAGCAAGTTTTACTCAGTGTAAGCATGTGTGCGCGTGTGTTAGCTGCTGTGTGCATGTTTGCACTTGTGTGCGTGGCACTCCCCCCTGACGAAACAGAAAGGAAAAAGGAAGCACAAGAAATAGTAGGAAGCTACCAGGGAGTACTAGCAGAGCTAGCAGGTGAAAACAATCAGAATCAGGCAATTACACAGGCAGTACACTAGCCCAGCCCAGCCTAGCACTTAAAACTCTGCCAACAATGGTCCATTATGTTTCTCATAACAGACACTGCAGTAAGCTAATAGAAGTGAAAATTGAAAAAGGTTTACTGAGACAAAGAAATCTTAGGGGCTGCCATTGCTGTTATAAGGAGACATATGCAACATGCTGAGGGTGGTGACAATGGAAATGCTGCTGGACAACCCACAGTGAGGAGACGGAGAAGAGTGTACAGGCCCAGGGTAATCTACCAGGGGCTACAGGAGCTGGAGATAGTGGAGCGCTATAGAGTGGACAGAGACCTCCTGCAGCAAATTGTTGAGCTGTGCAGGCCACACCTCACACACAGAACCAACAGAGGGGAACCCATCCCAGTGGAAACCAAGGTATGTGTTGGCCTAAGAATATTAGCAACAGGTACCTTCCAGAGACCAACTGGTGATATGATGGGGATATCACAGGCATCAGCATCCTGGTTACTACACCAGTTCCTGGATGCCATGTCAGCACATGTCGGTGATCATGTATATTTCCCCAATTCCCGTGAGGTATTGGCCAGCAATATGCGTCTCTTCCAGCAAATAGCGGAATACCCTGAGGTAGTGGGCACAATAGACTGCACGCATGTATGCATCAAAGCACCAGCCGGTGAGCAGGGTAGGGTGTACTTCAACTGCAAGGGCTTCCCCTCCATCAACTACCAGGTCATGTGTGATGCCCAGGGCATAATACTGAATGTGTGTGCAGGCTGCCCTGGAAACTTCCATGATTCCCATATCTGGCATCTGATGTAGCTGTACCAGACATTTGCCAATGGGCACATCCCACATTGTCACCTAGTGGGGGATGCTGACTATGCACTGGAGCCGTGGCTGATGACACCCATCAGAAACGCACACACACCTGAACAGGAACACCATAATGAGGCACACGCACAAACATGTAATGTAATAGAGCATGTGTTTGGGCTGCTCAAGTCATGGTTCCGGTGCCTGGACACATCTGGTGGAGCCTTGCAGTACTCACCAACTACATGTACCTAAATTGTCATGGTATGTGCTATGCTACATAATATGATCCTGCGACAACAGCTGCAGCAGGGCCAGCATAGGCCTGGGCCAAACAGCCCCCCACCATTGCCAAGGCCATCACAGGCAGAGTGTGACTTGGAGGAGGAACAACCTGAGCCTGCCCCAGTAGGCAGAAGGAGGTGTGCCCAGTATGCTTTGGCCTTGGCACAGAGGCAACACATAGCACATACACTGGCTCAGTAGGAACTCTGGAAATGATACCCCTCTCTGACTCATACATAAAGTAAAAGGGATGCCTAAGTTGACACTACCTGCTTCCAAACATGTGCAGGGAGTGTAGTATATGCATCCGACATAGGCAGCCCTGCAGCACCACCTAAGGCATTAATGCCATGTGTTAAGCAATATAAAGCAGTGCTAAACAGCAATTAAAATAAGCAGTGATGGGCCTCGAACCCAGGATACTGTGCACTATAGCCAAAGTACTGGCCCACTAAACCATGAAAGTATTGCAGTGGTCCACCTGTATGATGGAATGTTGATAAGTCTTTGCAAAGTATTCCATGGAAACCCTGCAGGCACAGCATAATCCTTGTTGAGTTATGACACAAACGTGAGTCCTGCAGTGAGAACAGAACCTGAATTCCAACACACACACAGTATAAATGTTAATATTGGTCATGTTTGCACACATCAGCAAATGTAGTGGACCTCAGATAGCAACATACTGAAGGGTCACACTGGGTATGCTCACACACTTGAATAAATGAGACAAATGTCAGGCAACAAAACATGGAATGGTAGAACTGGGCATGTTCACACACTTAGGCCATGTCTGAGTACAGCAGTGGGCCACGCATATCTGGCAGTTGCATGTGTTAACCCAGGAACCTGTCACTATACAGCAATCCGCCCTGTGCACACAGTTATATGACAACAGACACATCTATAATATAGTGGAACCCTGTCATAATCAAATATGTTCTGCAGATACTGAAGTTGTTCATGGAAACTGGTAACGCAAAGATGATAAAGACCTGCAAACAGTATCAGCAATAAACATTGTGCATCATGAACATTAGCATAGGTTCAGAGGTCGATACTAGGCTATCTGCCCTAGGGCATGTACAAGCCTAGCCAGAGTGTGTTTGGCATTCGCAACCCTCTCTGATTACTACACTGTGTGTGTGAATAGTAGGTCACACAAGATAGCCCATGTACATTTAGGCTAGTGTGCCTCTGTCTAGCAGGGACACAGAAGATATTCCAGGGGTAAATATACAATCACCCATACAGTCGTCAAGATGTCTCCAGTAGGTGGTCAGTGGGTGGCTCTGCCTATGTGAAACTGGGATTACATTCTGTAGTGAGTGGATCCTCTGGGATAAGAATCTGTCCTTCCACAATGTCTTATTAACATCTGTGCTGAGGTATATGTCCCTGGAGTGTGTAGCTCCAAGGGAGTTGGATATCCTGAAGTGGAGCATGTCCAGTGACTCTGGTCTGGGTATATCTGTAAAGAACAGGCACACATCATATCTGAGTAGGTGGTAAGCAACTGAGTAGAGCTGGAGTTACTGCATCTGAACTATGCAGGGCATCTGTGTGAGTCCCTAGATCTGCTTGGTGAGGACCTTCCATGGCCAGTACAGTTGTTGCAGGTGTCAGGTAAGATACACCCCAATTGTGGCATTGTAACCAAGCATGGATGTGATGAGTATAGGGGCACGATGAGCTCACTAGATCTAGATGTGAAACCATATGGGATAAGGTGGCCCACATAGAAGGTGTGTCCAACCACTTTGGCAATGTGAATGTTAAAGGCAACAGTATGAACAAGTCATGTCCCCAAACCCCTAACAACTCCCACTGTATGTAATGGAGTACTACCTATGTGGTAATGTGTGGGCATGTTGTTACTCCCAAAGGGGATGACTATGCAACTAATGGCATTTAGCTGTAGGCCGTGGCTCAGGCACCAGTCATCCATCTCTGTGAGACCCTGACTGAATATGCATGTGGCAGCTGGAGTGTTGATCATGGCACCCAGTTTGCAGTCAAGTGCAAACATGTTCGGCAATATTCCCCCTGTGGTAGCCTGTACGTAAGACAAATATATACTGAACAAGAGAGATCCCAGGACCAAGCCATGTGGGATGCCATGTGTAACTGGTGTATAGTCAGACATAGCACCTGCAATTCTGACCATGTGGGTGCTATCCCTGATCTAGGTATCAATCCATTGTGTTAGACATGTGTCCATATTGACGCTGGTGAGCCTATGCATAATGGCCCAGTGGGTTATTGTGTTGAAGGGTTTTGCAAGGCTCAGGTAGGCTGTGTGGACAGCCGCCATTATGTTGATGGACCTGTTAGCCATTTAAAGAATACAAACATGTTCAAGAGGCAAGATCTGCCCACAACAATGCTGAAATGTGTAGGACACAGTGTCTGTAGGTTCCAGATGTCTATGTGTAGGAGTCCTATGACATTATGCTCCATAGCTTTGCAGAACAGGCTACATAGGCTTGTAGGGCAATATTGTCTGTGGTCCGTTGTGGCACCAACTCTGTGGAACGGGACCACTGTCGCAGTACACCATTCCTTGGGTACATATCCTGTGGTAACTTCGATATTGAACAGTGATGTAATGTGAGGGTTGCATTTGTCATGATGCTCATGTATGATGCAGGCTGGGACACCATCTGGTCACATTGATGCTGTGATGTACGCTGTGGGGAGGGCAGCACTCACCTGTTACTGTGTGATGTCAGGGAGGTTATACTCTGTTGAGATGGATAAATGCTCCTTAGGGTGGATGGGTGGGAGACATCTGCACTGAACCTGTTTGCCAGAATGTAGGCAATGCCAGTGGGTTCAGGGTTGGTTTAGTCAGTATGCAGTAAGTCACAGCATATCAGTGAGTGTCCACCCAGGTACCTGAATAACTGAAGAAGGCTGTGTGATAGTCCTACATGTCAGTTGCAATTGTCTGGTAGAAGCGGCCCTTAGAAAAGTCCATGAGTGATTGTAGCTGTCTGCTAGCACAGATCACAGATGACTTCCCAGTCTGGGATTGTGCTCTATCATGTAGTCGTGCCCTCCTGACATTGTACAGCTTATTAATGGCTGGGGTCTACCAGACAGGTCACTTGCCATTGTAGTAGTATGTACTGTTGTTATTTGGGATAGCACAATCCATGCAGTCCACTAGGTGTCCATAGAATGTGTATGTAAAGGATGCAGCAGTGTGAGCCTTATATGCCACTGTCTCAGGATCTCTTACCACCCTGCTTTGGTGAAGTGAGATGTTGGCTCATGAGAAGTTCACCAAGATTACCCAGGATGGGTGTGTGGAGGGTATATGTATGTCCTGTGAGATACATGTATGTTCTGACCTTACCAATGAAGGGTATATCGCTGGTGTGGAACATAGAGTTCCCATGTTTGGTGATGAGCAAGTCCAATATGTATTCCCCCTTGTGACTGTGCTGACTGGTTGTGCCAAAGCATATGAGTCCACAAATTGTAGTGACTGTTGGGTGAGGTTGTCGGGGCTTGAGTAGAATCCCCAGTCAATATTTGTGTATATGAAGTCACACAATATAATGGTGTTTGTGGAGACCCTCATATTCTCCATAGTTCCCACGAAAGCCGAGTGTGGTTCCTGAGTTTGGGAGTGTGTTCTGTAGCAGGCAACATACTGAAAGGCAGTATTGCACAATGGTAGTTGTATATGTATGGTCTGTGATGCTTTGTGCAGTGCCACTAACCTGGAGGTGTGTCTATCTGTGATGTATAAGGATACTCCCCCTAATTGTGTTGTCTGTTCCAAGTCTTGTTGTCAGACAGCATGGTATGAAACATAACTTGGTAGTGCTGGTGTGCATAAGCGAGCCTGAACCAGGCATCTGTCAGTGCACAGATATTGCTCTCCTCCATACTGAGGAGAGTCCTGAGTGGCCACAATATGAGGTTAAAACAACTGTTGTTGAGCAGCATTACCCTTAGTTTTATTTAACCTGTACCGTCTATGGAGGTGGGTTTGTCTTCTGAGCCCTGCTTAAAAAAGGCACTATGGTGGTAGCAAGAGCCTTAACCAGCATACCAAAGTCCAAGGGTGACAGGTGCAAGCTGTCCATAGTGAAGCTACGTGGCATGTTGAGCATGTCACCATACGCTGACAGACACTGTATCCCCTATGAATGAAACAAATTTGTTAGCCAACTGTTAAATGTGATATGTGTGTCCGCATACTGTGACATCATAATTGGTGGGTGTAAGATGCTAGACAAGGTCAGGGTCATACTGGCCTGGGCTACATGATCAGAGTGTATCTCCATGTATCATGTCATGTGGTCCAGGGAGTAACGTCTGAGGTTACACACACCAGCATGGACAATGATGGTGCCAGTCTTGTACTTGCTTTGGAGTGACCTGACTGCCTGTGTTATGCAGCAGATCCTGGCACCCAACAGACAGCCCAAAGTGACTATTCCCTTGTCAGGGCTGGTGAGTGGTACGTCAGTGTGTCTGAACATAAGTGTCACATATTACAAGTGTATTAGGTGTGTTGTGTAGCCCAAAGGACAGTGACTGTGTGGCACACTAACATTGTGAACTTTGTGATATGTGGGTATTGTAGTGGGGTAGCAAGTGTGTGTGTGTCCGCTTCGGAGGTCTCTGCTGCTTAGGTAGAGTATATTTACAGCATCTGAGTATGTCAATGTGTGCTAATGTGGTTTGAGTGCTGTTTGCTAGAGGATATGTGAGACTGATATGTGGTGTGTGTGGATACCTTCACCACCTGATAGACTGTGCCAGTCATGGGTCGAGAGAGTTCAGCTCCCTGTATATCTATATAGGTGCATCTCACACATATATCTGAGTTTGTCGGGAGGAGGAGAGGGTTTTCTGTGTACATGAGGCAGATGTGACATTGTGTCAATATCACAATATCCGCCAACTGGACTGAAGAGTACACACAAAACCGACCCCTGGACATACCAGGATATTATCATGTCATACTCTGTAGCCTGATCACAAAGGATCAGTAGGGTGTTAAGCATGTAAAAGAGTATAACAGGGATTAGTGCTCATGTTCGTTATTGTTTTGTAAAGCGGAGCTGAGAAGGACTCCAGACTGAATCATGACACCTCCTTCAGCTATGTCATAAATATCAATGTACACCCATATATGTCCTGAGTCAGGGCCAACTGTACCTGAGTGTCAATGCTGACATCATGACAGACAGGCCTATATGTACATACCCATCCCCCACTGACAATAGTCCACATCATCATACCAGGAGATATCACATGTAGAATAGATGAACAGCTACCCCCACTGCCAAAAGCATGGCAGCAGGTGGAATACATTGATTCCCAATATGTGTCATGCACAAACTACAGAACAAACAGATAATGCACCTGAACAGTCAGCTGAGCCGCACCCCTTACACAGGATGTGGAACTGTTGAATGTGTCACAGCTACATATGGCACTCCCCACAAGTGTTGCTGCACAACACACCATGGGAAGTCAAGTCCAGTGTGCCTATGAGGTCTGATCTGCAAGGTCATGGAGTCCATCACAGTTGCAGTCATAAACAGAGCTATTGGAAGCTGACACACACACAGCCCTACCAACTGTGGTATGTTCATGTGCGGATCATGGTTCCCAAACATGCTAGACTGTTTGCAAGGCAGTCACCCAGGACATACATCAATAAACACATCAACACATGTGTCACATAGACTTTGAATAGCCCTTTATCAACATCACAGACACATGTAGTATCCACAAAACCAAGAAGCTGTGCATAAATATGTGTTGACATTTGACGGAATGTCAATGTGTCCACAGATAGATCACACAAGGTAAGGATTCTAAGGTCATGTTCAAGCTGTTGACACCTGCTGACCTACATGGACCATACCTGGAATGGCACAAAACAAAGTGTACACACATCACCATGTCCAGCCTGATGATGTCACCATCATATAAATACAGCAGGAGAAGAGAAACCAGCCAGTAAAGCAAATAGCGTGCCGTGTTAATCCGTTTCTTTCCAGTATCATAACATAGGTAAGGTTTTGAATCCTGCAAACTGTGTGTGTGTGTGTGTGTGTGTGTGCGTGTGCGTGCGTGTGTGTGTGTGTGTGTGTGTGTGTGTGTGTGTGTGTGTGTGTGTGTGTGTATGTGTGTGTGTGTGTGTGTGTGTGTGTGTGTGTGTGTGTGTGTGTGTGTGTGTGTGTGTGTGTGCGCAGTTTCCTTTGAGAGGTGTTCCCTTTTTGGAGACTGGGAAAACTCAGTAAAGGAGGTACATTCCTCTTTGGAAAGTCTGATGATGTCACCATCCTACAAATACTGCAGGAGAAGGAAAACCAGCCAGTAACGCAAATAGTATGACGTGTTAGTGCATCTCTCTCTAGTATCATAGCATAGTTAGGTAGGGGTTTGAATCCTGCAAACAGTGTGAGTGTGTGTGTGTTTGAAAGGAGTACCCTTTTTGGAGACTGAAAACACACTAAAGGAGGTACATTACTCCTGGAAAGTCTGATGATGTCACCATCCTACAAATACTGCAGGAGAAGGGAAACCAGCCACTAAAGCAAGTAGTGCGCCATGTTAGTGTGTCTCTCTCTAGTATCATAACATAGCTAGGTAGGGGTTTGAATCCTGCAAACTGTGTGTGTGTTTGTGTGTGTGTGTGTGTGTGTGTGTGTGTGTGTGTGTGTGTGTGTGTGTGTGTGTGTGTAGACTGTGAAACCACACTAAAGGAAGTACATTCCTCTTTGGAAAGTCTGATGATATCACCATCCTACAAATACTGCAGGAGAAGGGAAACAGCCAGTAAAGCAAATAGGGTGCCGTGTTATTGCATATCTCTCTCTCTCTATTATCATAACATAGTTAGGTAGGGGTTTGAATCCTGCAAACAGTGAGTGTGTGAGTGTGTATGTGTGCAATTGTCTTTGAAAGGAGTGCCTTTTTTGGAGACTGTGAAAACACACTAAAGGAGGTACATTCCTCTTTGGAAAGTCTGATGATGTCACCATCCTACAAATACTGCAGGAGAAGGGAAACAAGCCACTAAAGCAAATAGCACGCCATTTTAGTGTCTCTCTTTCTAGTATCATAACATAGCTAGGTAGGGGTTTGAACCCTGCAAACAGTATGTGTGTGTGTGTGTGTGTGTGTGTGTGTGTGTGTGTGTGTGTGTGTGTGTGTGTGTGTGTGTGTGTGTAGACTGTGAAACCACACTAAAGGAAGTACATTCCTCTTTGGAAAGTCTGATGATGTCACCATCCTACAAATACTGCAGGAGAAGGGAACCCAGCCACTAAAGCAAATTGTGCGCCGTGTTAGTGTGTCTCTTTCTAGTATCATAACATAGATAGGTAGGGGTTTGAATCCTGCAAACAGTGTATGTGTGCAATTGCCTTTGAAAGGAGTGCCCTTTTTGGAGACTGTGAAAACACACTAAAGGAGATACATTCCTCTTTAGAAAGTCTGATGATATCACCATCCTACAAATACTGCAGGAGAAGGGAAACCAGCCAGTAAAGCAAACAGGGCACCGTGTTATTGCGTCTCTCTCTTTCTAGTATCATAACATAGTTAGGTAGGGGTTTGAATCCTGCAAACAGTGAGTGTGTGTGTGTGTATATATGTGGGCAATTGCCTTTGAAAGGAGTGCCCTTTTTGGAGACTGTGAATACACACTAAAGGAGGTACATTCCTCTTTGGAAAGTCTGATGATATCACCATCCTACAAATACTGCAGGAGAAGAAAAAACAGCCAGTAAAGCAAATAGCATGCCGTTTTATTGCATCTCTCTCTCTCTCTCTCTCTCTAGTATCATAACATAGTTAGGTAGGGGTTTGAATCCTGCAAACAGTGAGTGAGTGTGTATGTGTGCAATTGTCTTTGAAAGGAGTGCCCTTTTTGGAGACTGTGAAAACAAACTAAAGGAGGTACATTCCTCTTTGGAAAGTCTGATGATGTCACCATCCTACAAATACTGCAGGAGAAGGGCAACCAGCCAGTAAAGCAAATAGCATGCTGTGTTAGTGCGTCTCTCTCTAGTATCATAACATAGTTAGGTAGAGGTTTGAATCCTGCAAAGTGTAAGTGTGTGTATGTATGCAATTGTCTTTGGAAGGAGTGCCCTTTTTGGAGACTGTGAAAACAAACTAAAGGAGGTACATTCCTCTTTGGAAAGTCTGATGATGTCACCATCCTAAAAATACTGCAGGAGCTGGGAAACCAGCCAGTAAAGCAAATAGCGTGCCATGTTCGTGTGTCTCTTTCTAGTATCATAACATAGTTAGGTAGGGGTTTGAATCCTGCAAATGCTGACTGTGTGTGTGTGTCACTGTTGGTCAACGCAGTGTGGGTTGTGCTCTTACTATGGTATGACATAGTATGATAACAACAGTAAGTGCATTGCAGACATCAGGTATCTGCGTGGCAAATATATATGTGTACATGTCCCCTCAATCAGTACATAGGTGTGAATCCTGCATACTACATGAATACATTTGTTTCCATTGACAGGTTGTGCCGCTGCTTCTCAGATTGTAGGTCACATATGTATGTATGTGACATGGCTGTCCACTGTTGTGTTCTTTGGCCAAGGTCATCTGCGGCACACACACCCATGACAGTTACTTAAGAGTAGTGTGAGTGAGGGTATATGCCTGGGGTATATGTCAGACATGGTCATACACAACAAAGTCTGCCAAGAATGGACAGTCTTTATACTTGTACGACTGCCTTGTGGATATGCATTCAGGCCTCTTATGTCTTATGTGATACACCTTGGGACTCCACAATACCTATGGATATGTGTATACCAAGGGACACATGACATAACATGGGTCTGTATGTACACAATGGTACCTGACATACATGTTGAGGGCTACCACCTGTGTGGTACTGACGGGATAGTATGTTTAGTACATGAGGATGACTATTCCATAGTTGGATTACTGCTATACAGCATGTATCACACAACAGGTATCTGTCTGTATGATACTCTTGTGTAGGATATGCATCCCATCCAGGGAATGCATTGTAGGTCAATCCATGCATTCCCAGATTTGGATGGGCACATCCCTAGTGTGTCTACATGTACCTAAGGGGGCTATATGACACACAGGTGTGGTCACAGTAATGGGTGTCGGTCATCACCACTGGTTAGTGTTATAGTGTAGCACCAGAAGGATCCAATTGATACTAGGTCCCCTACTACTGTGTGTCATTTGTCAGGACATCATCCAGTGATTGCTTATAGTCATGCTGTTGAGGTTGTGTATGCTACCAGACCGTAAATCATTGACTGATATTAATGGTATCACCCGCAGCATAGTATCAACCCATGTCATACACACGTCTACCCATGTTAGTACATAACTGTAGTAGAATGCATACTGGCCATTGAAAGATGCAATGAGATGTTAACAATGTGTACGACAGGGTATGCCACACGTCCCATGTGTCCACTATGCACGTACATCCAGACAGTGCACACCCACCATGTTCACAGATGTACACTTGCTAATCTGTACTGCACACATCACACACGTACTGTCCACTCACTAACACATGCTGGCAACACATCATACATCAGCCAAGGGGAACATGGGTGGAAAATACATACTCAGACCTAACAGTGGTGTAAACAATGCTACATTGACAATCAGAGCTTTGATGCATAATGTCTGCTCAGATATACCTACAAGGATGTAGTTACACTTCCTTCTTGACAACTTGCTATTATTGCTACACTGCTATAGTGTCATCCTGTGCATCAGCACCATGTTAGCCTATCCCTCCATCGATAATACAGATGACAGGAGGTGGCGCAGGTATCATCATATGCACAGGGCGTTTTGTTGTTTGCCAGAGCCTGACACTGACCCATCCAATCGACATGTCCGTGTGTGTGTGTGTGTGTGTGTGTGTGTGTGTGTGTGTGTGTGTATGTGTGTGTGTGAGGGACAACAGTACAGCATGGGCCAATGTTGGTGTAATGTGTGTGTGTGTATGTGTGAGCCCTAGTTGTTTGCTTAATGTGTGTGTGTCTGCATGCACACAGCTCCACCATGTGGCTGCCATATACGGTGGTTTGCGGGACAACCACAGACTGTACCTGCTTGGCTGTACAGATCACTGTCTCCGGCCACAGACACAGTACCTGTGCCTGGCAGGGGTGCTACGGACAGTATCGGGTACCGACCCTGACTGGGTACTGTCATCAGAGGCAGAGGTAAGACGACTGGACCCATGTCCCTGCTGGGACTGGCCAAGCCACGTGCACATGGTCTATTGGGATGGACAATGGACGGGCCAGCCTCAGCATTGCTGGGACTGGTACTGCCACTACGGGAGCGGCTGTGAACTGTGGCCATCCATGACCACTGCCAGCTGTTGCTGTTGCTGGCATGCATCCGCGTCGACGTCACAACCATCCTGCATGGTCCTGGCTTGAGGAAGACATGTTGTGGAGGGCATCTATTGTCTCCCCCCAACGTCTATCAATGACCTCGGTGTACGTCCAGATGGCACTGGCAAGGTCACGGATGCTGTCATTGATAGTGGTGTAATGTGCCCTCTGCGCCCTACGTCCCTGCCTGGTGTACCATTCCATACGTGCCTGAGCCTGCATTACAGCCCAAGACATAATGGTCATCGTAAGACCTGTGAGGGCATGCCTGCCAGGGGCAATACATCCAGTGGTGATCCCCTGAGAACCCCTGGACCTCCGCCTATGTGGTATTGTTCCGGATCTACGGCTATGGCTGCTGTGAGGGGATGCAAGTGCCATGGGTACCACACTCTCCTGGTCAATGCCAACTGTATGCTATCCCTCCCCTATGGCCATTGGTGGTGAGGGATGTAATGGCAGTATGAGTGTGCGCATAGATGGGGTTGAACGCTGTGTACTGTCGACTGGCTGACCAAAGACAGACCCTGTCAAATCTCCCTGTGCCAAAATACATGTGTCATCATCACCACTATCCATGACAGTGGCTTCGGGTCGCCTGCTTCTTTCACAAACCCCTACTTCAGCACCTGTGAGAGGAAGACAGGAAACACATGTTATGGTCTGCACATGCACACATGCACACATGAACACATGCACACATGCACACATGAACACATGCACACATGCACACAGGAACACAGGAACACATGCACACAGGAACAGAGGAGCACATGCACACTCCTCACTATAGCAGATACACACACACAACAGAAATCCAAATCAAACTCAATACTGGTTGAAGGTGGGTGACAGTATCACAAGGCAAACAGTCACGTCACACATGTCAGCATGCAGCTTAAGTGTTGATCAAGTCCATGCAGTGTGAGTGTAGACAGCCATAGTTCATGACAGTGTACATGGCTGTGGTGCATGTGTGTACATGTTCAGTGATTGCCTACACCCTGGAACACAATGTGTACAAGGACACGACATTTCTGTGCAAGTATTATAAGCTCTGCAATGTCCTGTGCACCATCACACACAGGTATACGTACCATGGCTGTATGTGTTATCTGTGTGTCACATGGATTTCCCTGGCTGATTGCAATGTCTGTGTCTGTAGCAGATAATTGTGGACACAGGTGTAGCACATGCATGCTATGTACACACACTGGATGAGTGGTGCATGTATACATGATGGGATACCAATCCTGGACATGGCCATTGTAACAGTATGGGGTGTAGTACCATTAGCCATCATAATCATGCATCATGTGGTCACTCAAGGCCACTAAAGTGTGATATACCACCGCCTAGCATGCTGTACCTGAACCACAGTGCCGTGGCTAAGTTCACAATTACACAGCCACATTGCACAAGGGTGTGTGAGGTGCCCAATAGGGAGCATTGCCTAACATGACTTTGTTATGTGTTGAAGAGTGTTGCACAGCCCCATGCTAGGCCCCTACCCCTCAGGTATATTATGTGTGGTATGTGGATGACATGTGGGATACTGAAGTATGACCTGGCAGTGGGTGTCCTGTTACACTATGTGTAGCATGTTGAGGTGTACTGCGTATGACAAATGTGTTATATTGTGTACATGTGTGTCAACTATGCCTATCTAATGTGCAGTACAGTGTTGCCACATTTGTGTCTGATGCTCTGTGCATTGCATGTGATTGAGGCAGCTACTGACATTAATGAGATGTTTCACGTCTCACAGCAAACATGCACAGCACGCATTATGCGTAGGTGTGTTATGTGTACATGGCCTACACCTCACCTATGACAAGCACAGTTCAATACCAAGCATGTATCATCTGCCCTGCTGTCACACCAGAGGGACCTGCAAGAATATGACACAGTTTGTCAGTGGCCACAACTGTGGCATTGCTACTGTGAGTGTGCTAAACTACAGCAGAACAACAGGCATAGGTGTACAGATACTATTCAAATTATCAGTATTGCACACAATAGGCAGCACAACTGCTAAACACAGTACACATCTCACATATGCATAATCTAACAATACAGGTAACAGTAGTCTACAGCTAGGGCATGTTACCTGCATGCTCCATGTCACCATGCTGGGTGGCTCTGGCCTCCATGACGACACATGTGTGATGTTGTTGCTGCTGTAGGCCAGGAGCCACCACACTTAGCAGCAGTTCCTCCACTCTGGTGAGCAGGGATGTATGGCCACCCCACCACCTGTGGCAAGCTGTTGTCTGTGGATATCAGACGCACGCCACTGGACATGTCTAATTAAATCACTGCAGTGATGGCGTACCTGCTCATATGTCTGGTTATGCATGCCTATGTCATTTACCCAACGAACAAGTTCTTGCCACAGTGCAGTACACTCCTGCTGGTGCTGGCTGGCCCTGGAAAACAGCAGGGTATAGTGCTGAACCAGGCTGTGGTGGATTTCCTGTTCCTCTGCGGCTGTGTATGAGAGATTCCTGCGATGAGCCATAAGCCTGGAAGACAAGTAAACGATATGAGTGAGCAAGTCATGTGGCACACTTAACATTATAAAGTACAGATATCAGTTAACTGGCATATATAGCATCTGTTCATCTGTCAGAGGATACACACATTCAATACCACATATCAGTGCTCAGCCCACAACTGGCTGACAGTGCCTGCCATACTCCATATAACACTCCAGTATACACCAGTACTCGGCATACTGTTTGGGATCCAATGCACAGCCTTGCCAGGGGGGGGGTACATATCAAGCTAATGCATGCAGAAATATGTCATCCATTGCAATGAACGTGAAGTACAGTTACAGTTTAACCAGTAACCCACCCTAGTCGTTGATGCCATACCCCTACCTAACATATGTGCACAGTTGTTAATATAGCTGGCATACTGCTGTAACAGAGTATACATGTTGCTAGGTACACACGCAAACCCTGCATCACACATGTGATTGCAGACATGGTACAGGCATCATTACACACACATCAGACATTCATACAACACACAAATGTATGCTGAGACAGATGAGCATTTCCTGTGTACCTTACAGTACTGTGTGCCCCTACTTACATATACCTATGCCTGAGGTATGCAATCTGTGCAGACTGCAGGAAACACACAAGACAGTGTTACCAGGGAATGTGAACATACACCATACTGTGCTGTTTAGGCCTACAGCTTCAGGTGGTACAAGGATTCAAATGTTGGCTGGATTCACCAGCAGTACCACTTACTGAGCATACATGTATTGCTTCAGCCTATGATGGGACACCACAGTCGTACACAAGGAACTACGTCACAACATATACCATCCTACTATGTCTGCATCCCAATAACTGACACATCTTACTCTGGCCTCACACCTAGGACACAAACGACCATGACAGAAGCAACCTCACACTAAGCTATCACACCATTACAGACCTTGCACACATTCACTGCCACACTCATTCCACCTCACATAGCATGTATTGCACTGTGTACATGTCTGTGTGCATTGTGTCATAAGTAGGTAATACGCTATTGGCCCTGGGGCCTACAGCAAGCTAGCCATATGCTACCCTGACCTTTGAGACACGTAATTAGATTTCACTTCCTCCTGTCAACCGGATACACAGAGGTGATTCCCAGGGTGAGTTACCTATCCCCCAGACAATCATCAGGGGTATGTATGACATCTGCTACTGAGGAGCCTTATTTGTTCATGCTGGGTGTTTTACTCCAGAGTATGGCATATTTGCCAATAGGAGTCTATCCCTCCAGCATGTGTTGTTTAGTGAGGTTGCCGGGATTAGGGACCTAGGCCGTGTAGCCCAGTGGGATTGTGAGGTGTTGACATGGTGGTTGTCTGACTGCTATGGGTGTGGCATACCTCTGTATGTTTGGCAGAGGTAACCTCTGGGTGTCCGGTATGCAACGCACTGCAGCTGTGGTTATGTGAGTCAGTCTGCATAGGGTATGTGGTTCAGGGCAGTATTACCCTTTGTGAGGTATGTCTGTGGCCTTTCCACTTGCTGTAGTTGTCATGTGAGGTACATACCACATGGAGCATTGTGATGAGTACAGGGGAACACTGACCTATATTTCCGTACATGACACATCGTTTGTGATGACACGTACCACGTAGACAGATTACAAGACTAGTGTGGCACTGTGAATATCAAAGGGGAGGCTACTGACCAGCTGTGTCCCATGTTCCCTTCTGACACCTTCAGTGTTAGTCAGGCAACCACGTATCTGGTAGTTAGTGGGTAAAGTGTTTTGGAATGGGGTATGGCACTGCAGTATCAACACTGGTGTTCAGTCCGTGCCTTGGTCACCAGGCACCTGTTGCAATACGTCTGACCCTGTGTCTCCCTCTCTCACTATATATATATATATATATATATATATATATATATAAATATTTATATACATATATATTTATATATCACTCTATATACACACACACACACACACACACACACATATATATATATATATATATATATATATATATATATATATATATATATATATACATATCAATGCAAGCAACACCCAAACAAAGATGGAAAGTATGTTCAAAATCGTGCAATTAATCCACTGCAATACGTGAAAAAAGAAAGTATTTATTCTGATGACATATGTATGTGTTGTAACATCTGATGAAGCGGAATCCCCGCGAAAATGCTAACGTTGATTAAACTGCTGTTTTTTTCACATATTGCAGTGGATTAATTGCACAATTTCGAACATACTTTTCATCTTTGTTTGGGTGTTGCTTGCATTGAACTGTTCTGGGAATTTGGTTTGTTTTTCTGCATATATATATACATATCTATATATATCCATATATATCCATATATATCCATATATATCTGTATATATTTCTATATTTCTATATATATCTATATATGTATATATCTATATATATCTATATATGTATATATCTATATATCTACTATCTATATATCTGTATATATGTATATATGTATATATATATATATATATATATATATATATATATATAGATATAGATATATATATATATGTATAGATATATATATATATATATATATATATATATATATATATATGTATGTTTATATATATATATATATATATATATATATATATATATACACACATATATATATATGTGTGTGTGTGTGTGTGTATACACACACACACACATATATATATATATATATACATATAAATATATATATATATATATATATATATATATATATATATATATATATATATATATATATATATATATATATATATAAATACTTGTAAACATCCACTGCTGTACATATACATGCACATATATGCACATATACTGCCCACCTTTCATGGTGGGAATATCAATTATGGAACAGTTGTGAGACATACGATTATGTAATAATATTGTACAGTGTTGTGCAGAATGCATTTCGCCGTCCTCAGGCCGTATAGCCATAGCAGACCTCACTGGCTGTAACTCAGTCCCACAGCATTTAACCACCACATGACATATACCTGCACTGCTTGCTGTTTTCAATGCCACACACTACAACCTACATAGATATGTGCACATAGCAACCTTCAAATACATATATATGTCCAGCCTTCACTAACAGTTGCAGTATGTCCCTTGCCCTATGCACATCTGCATATACATATAGATATGGACTACTATCACATAAGGAGTGTTCACAGTATGTAGAGTACCCTTCAGACACATCATTTGGATGCCAGCAAATACATCAGTGTTACATACCTTACCTTTGTATTTCTCATCTCAGTCTGTTGTACCTGTTGATGTTTTTTTTTTTTTTTTTATTAGGTTGGTGCCTTCAACTGCCTCTGTTTGTTTTTTTTTTTGGTTGGTTGGTGTCTCCAACTACCTCTGTTTGTTGTTATTTATTGGGTTGGTGTCCCCAACTGCCTCTGTTTGTTTGTTTGTTTGTCTGTCTGTTTCTGTCTGTCTCTCTCACTCGCTCTCTCTCTCTCTCCAGTTGCTGCAATGATATTATTGCATGTGTGGACAGCAAGTACAGGCTGCTTTTTTAGGTATCTGCACATGTGCATGTGATGGCCTCTGCACCAATTGGTGCCCACCATTTAGTAATTGCATGCAGCCTGCTGTGTGGTAATTGCAGTTCTCACTGTGATTTCAGGACACTGCTATAAAATGATAGGTTAGGTAGGCATAGGCCTTTCAGTTTTGCAAGGTGGGGACCATGCTTGTTTGCTGTGGACACTGTTGTGTCAGTCAGATGGTTGGTATATGTCTCATATATGAAGCTGGGTTGTAGCCAGTGAAATGCATGTTGTACTGAAACCTGACTGTTGCTTCTTCCAGTACACTCTTCTCAGTGTGTAAGTTTACTCACACCTCCTAATGCTAACACAGGATACATGGGAGTATGTACTTTCTTTTGCAATTAGGGAATTAACTGGCATACAACAGTAGTTATTGCAATGTATTCCTATGGCTTTCCTATTTTCCCTTTACATTCACTCCTTGTAATGCATGTTATATTTCTTTATTGCAATGTATTCCTATGTCTTTCCTATTTTCCCTTTACATTCACTCCTTGTAATGCATGTTATATTTCTTTCAGCACCAAGTTATTTTATATCTGCTGTGGCTTAGTGGTACATCATGCAGACTGGTGAGTCCAAGGTGTGGGGTTTGCGACTGACAAGGGTATTTTATTTTGCTGCTGAGCAATACAAGGGCCTTGTCATACAGAGTGACTAAGGCACTTTTAAGCAGATGTAAGTGGGTTTGCACGGGTTTGCACAACGCTTAGCAATGTTTAGCTACGCTTAGCTGAGCTTTTTGTATTTTAGCAATACTAAGCTAAGCTTAGCTTAGCACATTTTATGTTAACAATAGTAAGCTAAGCTTGGCGTAGCTTATCATATCTTAGCAATGCTAAGCTAGGTGGACACATGCGCACACAGGTGCAAACCCGCTTACTACTGTTTACAAGTGCTCACTCCCGCTAACCCCCGCGCTCATGTCTTTGACAGAAAAGTAAATGGGGAGATAGGAATGTGGTGATAAAGGGTGCTCAAAGAGGGGAAGACAGTAGGGAAACTAGCTTGGGATGTACACGATGGGTGTTGAGAAGGTCCATAGCAGCCCATTTCTTTACCAGCAACAGCTGTGCATATGGAATACATTAGGTGGGATATTTGAAACCTTCCACCCCTGAGAGAGGGGTGAGGACATCTAAGTATGTTGCACTACAAATTATGAATGTCAGGCACATGCACTGTTTGTGAACTGCTATACTGTCATTAGTACGTTGCTCACATCTGAACAGTTTGTGGTTTGTTTTGACATTAGCACAGTCTGCTCAGGATGACTGGACATATTTCTGTACTGTGTATGCTTACCTACACCCTTGGTTGTGCCTGACTACACGGGTATATCGTACCTTTGGGTAGGGGTGCAGAACTGCAGTGTGCATTATTTATTATCGTGTGATGTTTATCTTACTGAACATGCAGAGTTGCTGTGTACCTGTAAGTCTATGAAGGCTTGTAGTCTGTCTGAGTAGCTCCCACCTGTGGACATATCCAGATGGTAGACAGAGGTCAGCCTAGTATTCTTTGACTGTGCACCACAGCAGTATTTTCAGCACGTGAACAATGGCATTGTCACAGGTGGTTGCTAGCAGTTCATGGCTACATCCTTTACTATTTCTGTGTTGTACTGCAACATAAGGGCATGCTTGTGGGATTCATTCTACAGCTATTTGCAGAGTGTGTAACAGCAGACAAGCTGATATGCCTGTGTGTTTCTGATTCTTCCAGGCCTCAGATACTCTCATGTATATATTTGAACAGCCTCAGGGAAAGGTACATATAACTGGGATACACCTGTTATATAGTTCAGACATTTTGCATTTCAGACTTTGGGTGATTCAGAGCATTTCTATTACTACACCTTTTCAGACATGCAAGCGGTGTCTACACTCACTTATTGACATTTGTTATTAAGTGAGATTCAACACCTTTCTGCCTACTGTTAGTACATTTCACAGGGAGTCAGAGGGGCACAGCTAACATTTGTTTACAAATCAGGATCATCACTGTAGAGCAATCACTGTTGGGAGGTCTGGCCTGTGACCTATGCAAATATGCCAGTGTGTATCCTGCTCTGATACTGTGTGGGGTTTGTAAGCTGTTACTGTAACCTTATTCCCTACTAGCATGGCTGATTCTCTTTTCACAGTCATGTCATGCAATTCAACAACACCTGCTGGTTAAGGCCCACAGAACAAGATTTGTGTTATGCCATTCCTATTTTCCCTTTACATGCACTCATGGTAATGCATGATAAATTTCTTTCAGCACTAAGCTATTGTATATCTGCTGTGGCTTAGTGGTACTTCATGCAGACTGGTGAGTTCAAGGTCCCAGGTTCGAGACTGACACAGGTATTTTTATTTTGCTGCTGAGCAATACAAGGGCCTTGTCATACAGAGTGACTAAGGCACTTTTAAGCAGTTGTAAGTGGGTTGGTGCGGGTTTGTGTGACGCTTAGCAATGCTTAGCTAAGCACACACAAGCTCACACTCATGCACCCCTGCTAACTACTGCTTAAAAGTGCTTACTCCCGCTAACCCCCGCACTAATTTCTTTTAAAGAAAAGAAAATAGGGAGATAGGAAAGTGGTGAAAAAGGGGGCACAGAGAGGGACAGACAGTAGGAAAACAAGCTCGGGATGTGCAGGATGGGTGTAGGGAAGGCCCATAGCTGCCCAATTCTTTAACAGCAATAGCTGTGCATATGTTGAAAATTTGGAGTGAGTTTTGAGACCTTCCACCCCTGAGAGAGAGGTGAGGACAACATAGTTTGTTGCACTGCCAATTAGAATTATCAGTGTACATGTCCTATGGACATGTGTGCAAAATGGGAAGCTATATATGGGGCGTAATTTTTTTCGGGTACATATTGCCCTTTTTTTTTTTTCAGGTGAGAGTGGTAAGTGAGGTAGGGGAAATTGGTATATTTGGGGTAGTAGGTTGGGGAGGTAAACAGACAAGACAAACAAGACGCATATAGGGGCGGTATTTGACACATGGGGTGGGTGAACACAATTGACGGGGAAGGTTGTTTGGAAATCGCAAGCCCATGAGCCCACAGATGGCAACAGTGGAACTGAGATCCCCACCCATGGGTAGTCACCACTGCACCTTCACAGCCCCAGGGGTGACTGTGCTGGGGGCTGAGTAGGATGGGCAGGCTCACCCACGAGACGCACCACTCTCTCCTCAAGCTGGCGTAGGGGATCGAGTGAACGCTGGATCTCCCTACGCACCACAACCCGGACCCTTCGAAGGGTGACGGGTGGCCCTTCTCCGCCCACGCTTGCACGGGGGGATGAGCCCCATCCCGTGCAGCACTTCCACCCAAAGGTGGCACAGGACCAATGGAGGAGGGGAGTCAGGGCTGGGCACCAGAGCCACTGGTGCCAGGTGCACTCGCCAACTGAGGAGGGACAGGTGGGTCCGCTGGGACCGGCCTTCCCATACATTCTGTGATTAGATGTGTTTCATTACAACAAAAACAACAGCATTCCAGATTAGTTGTAAAAGCATGCAGTAATATTCCCATTAACCCAACACACCACAGTTCCGATACTTGAACAGCAAACATAACACATGCATATATTGAACAACAGGGGTTATTCCAACCGCATGCAGGGATGATTGGTAGCAACAGGCCACCATGAACATGGTGTTTGAACAGGGCACATGCATCAACATGAGTGCAAATATTTTTAGAACAATAGGACATATATCCCAACAAATATTTAAGATTACACATACCCATTGAGGTGTGGAATTGCATGGTTTATGCACAAACAGTAGGGTGTAGAAAAAACCTCAGTTAACATCTTATAAACACTTTTACTCTACACTACATTCCTAGTTACTGCAGGTGTATATTCCCTACATGTATTATTACACTTGCCACCATGCATTAGGTTGTGTAGTGAGTTTGGCTAGTTCAATCTATACTTGATCTATATCTCACATACTAACTGTCCAGGATGCAAATGTTACTGATACATATTTCATGGTTGCATTTATATTTCTTTATCTACATATCTGGATGTTTTCACATGACATTTTCACTTAAAATTGTACAGAACCCTGCATTTATTGAAGCACACTTACATTTCTGGGGAACATATTAGCATGCTACTCGTGTGCCAGATTTACTTATGCATGCCAGCCAGTAACTGACTGTTGAGGACTGTACATATACTTCACAGCTACTAGCACTTCCATCACCCACTTTAGATGGGACTGCAGAACTCTGGGTTGCCAGCACTTTCTAACACAGTACTATTTGTATAATGCAAGGGTACAACAACATTTCTTACTAAGTGAAACAGACACACTCTGGGTTTTAGACCTTTATTAATGACATTACACACTTTTCCACAGGCTCACTCCTTTATTTGTTTTAACGGTATATATGGCAGACATGTTCACGACATATTATACCTTTATTAATAGGTTAGCACACTCTTTTTTCAGGCTCACTCACATATTATTTTATATGACAGTGCCTGCAGAGATATTATTCCAGACATTTGTTACATTTCTTAGTGGGTTACTACACTCTTTTTCTGCATCTCTAACATTTTTATCTGACAGTACATGCAGAGGACTTATTCAGTCCATTTTATGGCTGTATTATTGGACTACAACACTTTCTTTCATGCTCTCTCCCATATTTTATATAACAATACATGCAGAATAATCACTAACCTGGCTTGCTGATTCGTAACAAGGTCACCTGCAGCTGTAAAGTAAATGTAGGGATATTGAGACATTCCTATCCATTATACATACTCCATTATAAATTCTTACATACTGCATTCCATGGCTACATACTCAGTTGTGGGGCATCCCGCATCCCACGGGCCTCCTGTATCCACTGGTTCAGGTGATCCTCCTTTCATCTCTTCAGGTCCGCATGGTGGTGACGGACCTGCTCACCAGTCCGAGGAATGCCTGTGGCACTGGTGAGGTCACGAGCTAACTGGTTCCAAACCTCTGCCTTGTACTCCGTCCCTTGGAACTGGCCCTGCAGGAGTCTTGACTCATGATGGTGAACAAAGAGCCAAACCATGTATTTGGACTCCCCGATGCCCCATCTCTGCGCTCGGAAGCATGTTCTCTCTCTGACACCAGACATTCTAACCGCAGATGTGAGCTACTATCAGTTATAGCGTGTATTCCCGCCTGTGGGGCTTAAATATGCCGCATTTCCTGCACTTTTTTGTGATTGGCCGTTTTGTAAAATTCTCGGCTGACTGCAGACCTGCTTAGTAATGGTTAAACTACCATTCCTAAGTTTATGAATGTTAATAGTGGCTGTTTCCCCTATGTTGTCATGGCTTAGTGGTTCTGTACTTTGATTATGATGCAAAGGGTCCTGGGTTCAAACCTTGTCATTCTTTTATTTTAATACTGTCTAGACAGGCTAGGGGGTGTGGCTGCGTTTAAGCAACTTAGCTCTACGTTGCTCCCCTGTGCACTACGGTGCCCTGGTTGGCACGGCGTGCATGTCCGCGCAAACACATTGCGCTGGGTAAAGCATTTTTAAACGTTGGGCAACTCTATTGTACTGGGTAAAGCGCTATTACACTATGGGCAACTCTGTTTAGCTGGGTGAAGTGCTACTAAACTATGGACACCTGTGTTTAGCTGTGTAAAACGTTGCTTAATGGCAGGCTATTATATATCTGGGTCTTTTCAAAATATATATTTTGTTCGCTGATACATTGGCCATGTCACGGCTTTTAATAAAATTGTAATCATATTTGTCTGGTATTATTTCAAATACTGATTTAAAACATAAATAAGAAGGGGAGTGGTGGGACTCAAACCATGAATACCTTCTCTTTGTACATACGCTCTACCATTACGCTATTGCTATTTGGATTAATTTGCATAAGTAGTTCTTATATGCTCTTCAATGTCACAATTGCTAACTGTGGTTAAGCAATGGGCACACCCGTGCAAACAAGCGCAAATACGTGCAGCTATATCATGGATTTAAAAAATATATATATATTTTCCGTTTTATAACTCTGATGGGGGTTTACAGTGTCAGGGAGTGTGGTGTTGGGTGCAAGTACATTTGAGCGGACTCGATCTTGTCTGTTGACATTATGCTTTTTAATACCTTGCAGGGGCGTGGACTTTTAGACTGCTCGGCAGTCGGACACGCCCCCTGCTTGCCAACTCAGTCCGTGTAAGAGTTACAGATGAGTCAGCGTGCCCTCATGGATATTCATGGCACGCTGATGTCATACCGTTCAACTGCAGCCTCCGAGTAAGACATATTAAGTCTTACATGGAAGTTTCATGAATCCGGCCCATTATGTTCTCCACTTTTGTTATAGTATATGCATTTTAGATTATTTAATGTTTTAATTATTTATAAGTAGAGCATAAGTATGTACTAACACTAGTCATTTGTTTAGATTTTAAATTTTATTCTCGGGGTAGAGGCATGCTTAATTGCAATTACGGTAGAGTCATGTGATGTTAACTTTCCTTAAGGAATGAGGTTTTAGTATAAAAGGAAGTGAGGTTAACAGATACATTGTCTGATGAGGTTTAATAGATATTATAAGAAAGCGCTTACTTGTGGATTTATATTTGATTGTTTTAAATCGTACTTTAGTGTTTAAATAAAGTACTTGTTTTTCCAGCTTGGTGGTTCTTTGCTTGCCGTTTGCATTTTTAGATTGTTTCCATGTAGACTAGTTTCCATGGTTGTATACTAATAAGTTTTGGAATTCACAGTTAAATCCTGCACTGAGTCTACATGATCACTTTATAGCTTGTTGAATAGCTCCTCCATCTTGGATTGGTAGATTAGCATACATTTCAGCTGCTTATGCTGTAGTTAGCATGCCACGATGTTTACCATTTTCGCTCGGCTCTACATGGTGTGTTGAGCCACTTACTGAATACAAAACAGTATGCTAGCAGTGCAACAAGCACATAGTTTAGCAAACCATATAGGCTTTATTGAATCTGCACCTATATCATTTTACTATGTGCCCTGAGGATTCATATGCTTCTGAAGTATACCACATCTAGATTATTTTGTGGGTCAGTATATTCTTTTATTTCTTATCTTTGATTCATTGTTGAATATACAAAGTTTGCTAAAAAAGTTAGTTGTTGGCAAAAGAAAGTTATGATTCTAAGCATTTGACTGTACTATATTCCTTACTAGATTCAATTTCCATACACTCTTTCCATAACATTTGACCTGGAGGGCATGCATAATTAGTCAGGTTACCAAGCAGAATTTCCTGTTGACTGTTTTTGTGAAGGGTAGATCATGCCTACTCAACCTGGCTGACTTATTTGAGTCAGTCACCAGACCTGTGGATGAAGGCAGGGTGGTTCATACAGCCTACCTTAATCTAGCTAAGGCCTTTGATACCATTCCCCACTCAGGAATCATAGAAAAACTCAATAAACTAAGAATCAACCCCTATATCACTAGGTGGGTTGCAAACTGGCTCACAGATAGAACCTACAGTGTGTAAGTAGCTGACTCCAAGTTAGACTGCCGGTCTGTTATGAGTCGAGTCCCACAAGGTTTGGTCCTGGGTCCTGTCCTGTTTGGTATCTACTTCTCTGAAGTCCAGGCCAACATGAAGGGACCTGGCTGACAAAGTTCGCAGATGATTGCACATGGGAGATATTATTAATTCCCCAAGTGATGCTAACATCCTATAGAAAGACCTCACTGAGGCCAATGACTGGTGTCAGAACCATGGCCTTATGCTCAATGCCAAAAAATGTGTCTTCATCCCCTTGGGAAAAAACTGGTTCCCATGAATTACCACATCAATGCTAGTCCACTGAACACAGAAGGAGTTATAAGAGATCTGGGAACACAGGTTGACAGCAACCTCTCTTTTGACCACCACATTGCCACTATGGACAGAAAGTCCTTCTATGTGGCACATCTCATTACTAAGGGTTTTGCATCCAGGAAGAAAGAGGTCATTGTCTCCCTCTACTCTTTCCTCATTAGGCCAATCATCGAGTACAATGGCTCATTTGGCATGTACCTCACTAGACACCTGCAACAACTGGAGATACTGTAAAAGTACCTCACAAAGAGTATCCTAGGCCTTAAGCACTTGTTATATATGGACAGACTCAAAAAACTCCAACTATTTTCTGTCTCATATCACCTACTTAGAGGCGATCTCTGCTTGACTTACAAATCCATGTCTGACCTGGCTCTGTTAGAAATACTACATCTAAAGAAATCCCAATCCCTCTGCACCACATGCTCCAGAGAGCTCAATCGCATTACCACAATCAACAGAACATGCTGGAGGGACAGGTTCATAACCCAGGGACTGCCCATGCTATGGAATAGACTTCCCATACATGTCAAGCAGAGCACCTCACTAGCCCTCTTCAAGAGAAATCTTGATGAGTGGATGGAAAATAGAAAATTCACCCCAGGGATCACTCCAGTGGCTCTACTTGACAGAGGCACTGGGAAATAAGGTCTGGTGGCACGATGCCAGGGTAATCCTATGGGCTAGGCTTGAAAAGGCTTCAGGACCATTAGCCTAGTACACACCTATGAACCTATGAACCTATGTATGGTGGTTGAGTGAAAGTTCATTGTCTACAAATATGCACATGTCTCTAATGACAGCATCTATTCTGGGTGAGAGGGTTTATTTATGTGGCAGGTGCAGGAATGTTCTTTTTTTCCAAATAGTATAATGGCATTTTTTTTTTTTTTTTGTAAATGAAGCTTTCATCCATAGTCCTGACACCATGAAGTTTTATGGGTAAGACCAAGTTCATAGACTGGTAACAGGCTAACTGCATTTGTAGACCATTTTAACACTAACCAGTTACCCCGTGTGAGAATCTAACCTTGCACCTTGTGTCTGTTATGTAATTTCCTTAACCATTATGCCAAAGTTGAAGGATAAGGTGTATCATTATGCCAAAGTTGGAGGATAAGTTAAACACCTTAATCCTTATGCCAGCTTCCCAAAGTTGGAGGATACAGGTATCTTACAGAGTGCTGGTGACAGTGCCTTGTTTGTAATCATCATCAAAATTGGTCAGTCAGAGACGCTCAATGTCTTTGCTGAAAAGTAGTGCTCCTAGAACAGAGCCCTGGAGGAAAGTGCCACCAGCCTTAATTGATTGGATTCTGTTTGTCAATCAGCGAGTTACATAAAAAACATTTTTAAATGGGTTATTTTATAAATAATGTCAGAGTGTGGAATAGTAATGAAAGTTTTGGCTAGCTAGATGTAGGTAGGTAGTGTGTAATGATTTCCATTTATCAAGTGTCTCTATGATTCTTACAAAAAAGTTTTAGACAAGTAAAGTAGTCAGGATTTGCCCTACACAAAGCCATACAGTTTAGATTATGAAATTGTAAGCTGCAAATATCCTAATGAATTCCATGATGAACTGTGTCATTACTTTACAAATGAGGCAGGTAAGGCTAATCAGTTTGTAGTTCTGAGGATCAGTGGTTTGGCTGCCCTTATAGAGAGGGACCGCAACAGGTGTTTTCAGGCTTTGCATGCATAATAAGGAAATCTGAGCTTGAATATGTTTACCTGGGTCCTGGTCTGAAACTACTAGGTGTAGGAGACTGTGCTAAAAATATATTATGGGGCACAAAATGTCTTTGCTAATATGTGGATGCCCTGTTGACAGAGGTGCAGGCCATCCCCGAAGTAGCAGGTAGGACATACGACCATCTCCTTCTAAGTTGTCACATATTGGACCCTATTGGGATGCCATCCTTTGCCAAACATTCAGTTTTTGGAGTTAATTATTTCTTGTTTGTATTTCTTGTTTGTACTGTGGCATCATTTGTATTGATTGCAGGATAATGCCTCAGAAAGAAGCACAAAGAGCTTAGCCATGTCTCTGCTTGTATAATTCAAGCTGGAGTATCAGAGTTCATTTACTCCCACTTATGGAATGTCCGGGTTGTATCCATATTTAGGGTGCAATTAGTAATCAGCATCAAAAGAAATTCATTAGATCCTAGCAGAATCCATATGCTTTTCATGCTTTCCCACTTTTTTTATTATTTTTGAATGATTGGTTGATTGATTGATTGATTGATTTTCTTTTTTTCTGGGTGAAAAAATACCTTTGCATTAGAGGCCCAGAGACAAAAGCTCCACAAGATACAGAAAGAGAGTAACATGCATACATAGTGTGATGAATTATTTGCACATGAAATGAGTCAAAAAATACAAAGTGAACATACAATAGTGAGAAAACAAACACTGACAAGCTGCATATGAATATTCAGTATACAGACATATTATAGTCATAATTTAGGCAATACAACAATATGAACAATCATTCAAAGGTACAATAGAATGTGTGATTACAATAACAAAGCTAAGACCCATAGTATTTTATAATAAGACAGTGGTAAAGTGAACTTTCATAACAGCGTAAGATTGAGAAGAGTATGGTACAGTTTATGTTACCAAGTAGATGTAAAAGCACAGGATACGACTGATTACTGACCAAGAAGTCATTTTAGAGCATAATGTTACTACATTATGGAGCACATCAACATTGCTGTCATCTGAACTTCATTCTGAATTGATACAAAGGGGAATCCTTGTAAGGATTTTGAATTCCAGCATCAGAAGTTAAACCAATAGCTTGGACATCATTACTTTCACTAGCAACTCTGCCTCCTGAATTGCTTCCATGCACTGAATTGACAGCTTTAGTGAAATGCCTAATGAGACATCAAAGGTCAAAGGGCATTCCACAGAGAACTACAAGGATGTGGAGCATCACACAAAGAAAATAACAGAAAAAAACATGAAATGATTATTAAGAAATCATAGAAGGAGGCATTACAACAATAAAACAACCATGACAAATCACTTTAAGGTATGTGATTGGAAGTGCAAATGGGGATTTCTGCATGACTGAGTAGAGAATATGGAACATGTTGATGTCTCATTTTTATGGAATACTTTTAACATTTTACTAAATATATCATATGATTTAATTTTTGTCAGAACATGATAATTCGATCATACTACAGAGATTAAATTAAGATGCCCATAAGGAAACTATCATATACACTAATGACATATCTGGTCAAGCAAGTTATAATTTTTTTCTGCCATATGGAATATTTCTTTTTCATGTTTTTAAGTTAAATGATTTTCTCTCCATAGTTGTATTTTAGAGGTCAGGATATTATGTTTTATGAGAGAATTTCACTGAACACAACTTGGAGGTTAGATAGATAACCTAAGTAAATATGAAAAGATCAATGGTCTAATTGATTTGTAAGTACTTAGCTCTGCTCTGAAAGTTGCAAGGTTTCCCTTCGTAAGATTCATATTATTAATATAACTCCTTTTTTGGTACCGATATTTTCTGTAACAGACACTGCAAAGTTTAGTAAGAAATGTCTATCTAATTGATACATTGCAGCTAGTGCATTTCATGTTACCATTGGATTACAATGCATGACTAATGCTCTAGGTTTTCCTTCACCTGCTAAAAGTGTTGTTCATGTTAATGTTTAGCCATTCACAAAAATAGCAGCATTGCAAGGAATGTCCTTTTCAGAGATGTGTGTGTGTAGATGGTATTCAGATATTTTCTATTTCATGCATTATTCAGTCGTTGGCGTTTGCACTCCCAAGGACTCTGTGTATGTTCCTCTACTGATGCACACAATGTAGCATTAAGTGTATTATATGAGAAGGAAGCATAAGCTTCTGTTGTGTATTAGTCAAAAAGTACAGTTTATTACAAACTTTTTTTTTTCAGAAAAAATGTTGGAAAATAAAGCTGTTTGACTTGACAACTAATTCTAATGGTCAGAACTTAATAACAGAAAGGTGAAATGCATCAATTTCTTACTGTATGAATGCTGAAAAATCAGTACTGGCTTGTGGTTCAGTCTTCCAAATAGTTATCCTACTGGTAGATAAAGAATTGAACTCTTGAGCTTCAATTTCACAAAATTCAACCTGCTGATTATCAGAGTTCCTTCATAGGAAATCAGTGCCGACAAGTTGTGCCAGAAAAGGTGCCTTTTTGGGGGGAATTTTCCCCCTTCTTTATATTGGTGAAACCATTGAGTTGATATATATATATATATATATATATATATATATATATATATATATATATATATATATATAGGTCTATGTTGCTTGATCGAAATCTGACAATCTCGAACAAGCAACATCGAGACTCATTAAAGCGAAAGTACACTAGATCAAAAGTGCACTTTTGCAAAAGCCGGTTCTCCAAACCAGAAAAAAAAAAAACAAAACAAAAAAAACTACTTTAAACATACCCCCCACACCCCTCTACTTAAATATATTGACTCTGAGATCTCACTATAGTGCAAAAATGATATATTTCCTTATCCCCACTGTTATGCACTTCGGAGAACCGGCTTTTGCAAAATTGCACTTTCGATTTAGTGCACTTTAACTTAAATGGGTTCGATCTTCTGGTTGTCGAGAAAGTGAGTTTTTGTAAATCAGAAGTAGACTCACACACACACACACACACACACACACACACACACACACACACACACACACACACACACACACACACACACACACACACACACACACATATATATATATATATATATATATATATATATATATATATATATATATATATATATATATAAAACTCACTTTGTCAAAATCACATATTATCGAATCTCACTTTCTCAACACTCAAAATTTTGTACTCCCACTTCATTGAAGCAGCAGAACTATGAGGATATTTCAGGGTAAGTAACCACTTACCCAAAAAGAAACAAAACCCAAACTGTACTATCCCTAAACCACCCAGGTGCACGGCTACACCCCCCACACCCCCTCCACTAAATATACCAACTCCGATATCACACTACAGTTGGGAAAGGGGCAAAGTTCACCATCTCACATAACAGGTTACTTACCTTGGGAAGATCTTCATAGTTCCACTGCTTCAATGAAATGGGAGTTTGGCATTTTGAGTGGCAACAAAGTGATATTCGATAATATGTGATTTCGACAAAGTCAGGTAGATCCATATATACAGTATATATATATATATATATATATATATATATCTATATATATATATATATATATATATATATATATATATATATATATATAAATGGGTCTACTTCTAAAGACCAAACCGACGATTCCCCAACACGCGGAAAACGAAGACCAAATGACCGACAGGTAAGTTTACCGACAGGGTGATTTGCCGACAGCAGAAAGACCGACAAGGGTAATGTGCGATCGCGACTCGGTAAGTGTGCGACAGTGACGGCGTTAGGAGCGGTGAGGTAAGTGTGCGATATTGTGGGATTTCAGGTTAGGCTGTGGGAAAGGTGAGTGTGTGTAAGTGTCAGAGTTAGGGTTCGTGTAAGGTAAGTGTGTGATAGTGAGGGACTGTAGTTTAGCGGCGGGTTACGTGAGTTAGGGTTAGGGTGCAGGTAGGTGAAGTGTGCGATAGTGTCGGACCTTGGGCTAGGGGTGGGTTAAGGGAGTTAGGGTTAGGGTGCAGGTAGGTGAAGTGTGCGATAGTGTCGGACCTTGGGCTAGGGGTGGGTTAAGTGAGTTAGGGTTAGGGTGCAGGTAGGTGAAGTGTGCGATAGTGTCGGACCTTGGGGTTAGGGGTGGGTTTAGTGAGTTAGGGTTAGGGTGCAGGTAGGGTGAGTGTGCGATAGTGTCGGACCTTAGGGTTAGGGTTTGGGTTAGGGCTAGTGGGTATGTTATGTAGTGTGGTGTGTTGTTTACGTTCGGTGTGTCGGTGTTATGGTGTTCGGTGTTTTGCATTGTCGGTTATCTGGCGTCGGTGATTTTTGTGTCGGCGAAGTAGCGTTTCGGGCTTTTAAAGTAGACCCATATATATATATATATATATATATATATATATATATATATATATATATATATATATATATATATATATATATATATATATATACACATCAATGGGGTGTTGGATGTTTGCACCTTCTTCAAAAACACTTTAAAAAGTGATTTGTCTGCCTTTGTTTCCCAGAAAATTCAGTTTGGGGATTATGATCCTTGGTGCATTCATTTCTGTCCACTCATAGTAGAAGGTTTCCAAATGTTAATGTTAACATCACTTCCAGAGCAAGAATCTACCTTACAGCAATATTTGCATTTCAGTCAGTGACATCACTGTACCTCAGGACAGCAATAGTGTTTCAACTACTAAAGATACATTAGCATCTACCATGCAAAAGGTTATGGTGTAAAAGCTGTCCTGTTTGCCTCACAAAGCATGTCGGAGTATAATCTGCAGTGGAAATCCTAAAATGTATCTTTTAGTGTGTGTGTTTTTTTTTTTTTTTTTCTTATGAAGACCTCAAAAAACTACCTTCATTTTTTTTATTTTAATTCCTTTGGTATGATAACTTCTGCAAGGTGACTTGTTGCAAATGGACAACTAACTTGAATAAAAGGAAATTGTTAAATTAAAGGCATTTGTTTTTCTGGGCATACAAAGTGCATGCATGCAGATATAGTTATAAATGCTTAAAGTGAGACTAATCTGTCTTATTTTTTAAAGAGAAATATATAATTCAACGCAAGTTATTTTTAAAACAGTGCAATTCCTACTTTTGGAATTCAGCAGTATCTTGTAGCTGGTTGGTAAAATGTGGAATTTTCAGCTGGTAAAAATTAGTATGTTTTCTTACTGAAATGTAACATATTTTATTGTAGAAGGATTTCAGTTTTCATCTGACATTTTAAACGAACACATTTCAATTTACTTCCCTTTGAAAAAAGTTTCTTAAAAACTGTTTAGCTTGCAAAACCTTTAAAAACTGTATGTTGTCACTTGTACTTTTTGAGAAAAGAATAAGTTCAAATCTTTACCAGCAACCTTTCTATTCATAGTACTTTTTTACAGACATAATTCAAAACCTACAAAGCCAAATTGTCTGTGCATTGATTCTGTTGTCTTTACTATGTATCCCACTACAAAGATGTTTACTTTCAGTGCATTATCTTTTTCTGACAAGCTACAGATTGTACTAAACATTTTCCTTACCTTTTTTCCTAGGTCCTTCTCAAGCTGACAACAGTTGTTAACTCCTAGGAATTCTGTCTCCTGTATCACAGTCCTGTTGCAATTATTTAAGCTGAACTCGGAATAATAGCTTAAAAGATTTACTTGCTTATTTAAACCGAACCTATGTTAATTATCTGGTTATCCACTCTTTTATCAGTTCTGTGTTTTTATAGATCATGTGTGTCGTAATTCATTATGATGTTCATGTTGCAGATGAATGATCCTACTTCCTGATAACAGATGTGCTGCAATTACTTACAAGTCAAGGTCGGTTTGACATGCTGTGATAGCAACACTTTGCAACATTTCTGCTCCCTGTTTCTTCTTAATGTCCAAAAGATCTAAGTGTCTGTGTTCTTTTATATTGACTAATGGTGTTAGTGATACAAAAAAGAAACACAATATTCACAAATGTTTAGCTTTCTGCTGTACTGATTTCTAAACATTAGTTCTCCACTTATGAATAACTGCATTTCCGGACCTTTTTTCCTTGCAAATGCCATAATCTTTGTGCCAATTGTAAAATGAAATACAACTTCACCCAGGACTCACTTTTCTGATTTGCCAGGTTTTGCCAATTTGACATATCACATCTACAATAGTATCTATAAATGCAGCACAGGTGACATTATTATTATTGTGCACATTTTGATAAGTATGATGCCCAACTGAGGAAGCATCTGTTTACAGTGCTTATCTGTTGAGAAAAGCTTCACAATTATAACACATTGAAAGTTAGACATGCATAGTGAAATACAGTGTGCAGATATGTATAATAAACAGCTATGCACTGAACGCAAAACAAAATGAATTAGGAACTGACAAGGTTACAATTTATAATACACAGTGTATGAGGTGGTAGAAGTTTATGCTGCATCTGAAATGTTATGAGGTTGTTTTGCTGCAGATTGACACTGGTAAGTCTTAACACTTGATGTGAGCTAAAGCTTGTGTTTATAAACATTTACAAGGTAACAAGATGTGATGTAATTAAAAATATATTTAACACTACCACCCCAAACATGCTCATGTGCACACTTATTCTCTCTCACACACACACACACACACACACACACACACACACACACACACACACACACACACACACACACACACACACACACAGACATATGCACACACATAAAACAGCATTAGACAAACAGGCAAGAGACTTTGTACTGTGAGATAAAAGGCAACATGGATGGCAGAATAACGCTTTAGAGGATTAGTATCACAAAGCTTATTTGAAGAGGTTTGTTTGAAGAAATACGTTTATAGAGGGTCTTTTGTATGAATATTAGTAATTTAGGAACAGACACATTGTGATCTGGAAAAATGTGCAATTTATTTCATTGTATGAGGTGGTACATGCAAAAGAAGGTATAAAGACAATTCTGATAGTACATAAAAGGAAAGTCGTATGTATAGTTTAAGTGACTATTAGCTTATGTATGGAATTATTTTTAATGCTTGAATTATTAGAGTCTTTATAAATAATGGTAGTATATGTAGTCGTTTAATATGTTCAAGTATTGAGTGCAACATTTTCAGAAGATAACGTGCTGGGAGCCCAAGTTTCCTTATTTAATTCAAATTATTAACACTTTCATTTAAAGGATATCAGAGTATGTTTTTTTTCTGACCGCACATACTAGGCTCACATTTTTGGAAAATCTAGGTGTGGACTGAGACAGAATATTCCCAAAGCAAATTATAACTTTATTTGCATAAAGGCATTCACCTGATAGGACACAGTGATGAGAAGTATTTAATTTCACTAGCAAACCTTATTACTCTGTTGTATACTTTATCAGGTTTATCAATGTCATGGGATAGTATATTAGGGGGGTTAGTATCTCATGAAATAGTAGGAGTACTCTGGATAAGTAATGACTTTTTGATTTTAGATGCCATATATTATTTCAGTATCTACAGTGCACCTAATTTGTTGTGAACTTATTTAATTGCAGTATCTACCGGAATGCTTAATGTCACTATTTAGTCTATGTAGACTACATGATATTTTTCTGAAAAAATGCTTCTGGAAAGATTGATAGGCAGGTGCAGACTTCTAACAAGCATGCTTGTTATATGGCAAGTCCTTTTTGCTGAAAATTAGCATATTTTTTATTTTCTTTCACTTATAGTAGTAATCTAATTTTGTAATCATGTTATTATATTATTTTTGCCTCCTCCCACTGCCTGCTGCATTGGTAGTATTGTGACCAAGTAGCCCACTTGTTCTTTCTGTAGGCATTTCATTCCTACAAAGGGCAAGAGAGAGCCATGTGATACCATCACCTAGGTAGCCATCAAGGATTCTTTGCTATGGCATAATTTCTCAGTCCCAGCAGAAGCTGTCTGGTTTATTAAGCAGTGCCAGGCCCCATACATGTGTAATACTGCACACATTCCATGCACACTGATTGGCATGCGCACTTTTGCTGCACTCAGATAGCTGCTGACAAGCATCAAGTACTAGTATTACAGCTATACGCTGCTAGGCATTGGTACAGCAGTGGGACCTTGCCACCTCTCTGCCCCAAGACAGCTAAGCCAGCAGCTACTGCTCATTCCAGTCCTCCAATCCTTGGTCTTCCAGCATCTGAGCCATTTGCCACACTCAGACATTCTGGGTCAAAATGAGGAGCTTATTCATCTACTCTCAATAGCCAGGCCATTTTATAACTATTTTGAAAAGGTATGCGGTGGTGCAGCGGTAGCGTTGTTGCCTCACAGCAAGAGGTTCTCCCATTCGATTCTCAACTGGAGTGCGGGGAGTGCCTTCTGTGTGGAGTCTGCATGTCCTCCCAGCAGATGGGAGGCATTCGAAATACATGAGTAAATGGGCATGCCTTCGTTGAAGGTTGGACGTTGAGCTGGCACCTCAGCATTCGTGAAAATCTACTGCCAATCATTAGCGGACCAGAGTTCCGCTGTGGTGACCACTAACCAGGAAAAGCTGAAAGACAAATAACAAACATTAAAGTCCATTTAAGTGTTTTATTGATGTCATAGCAGAGGAGCATTGAATCATATGTGTATCTTATAAATTTGATGTCTCCTACATTATATGTCATCTGATTGTTAAAGAAACAAATCATGGTAGGAATGATATGGATCCTTGAAGTATGCTAGATTTTATCCTTTTATGGTCAAATGTGATATTTTATTATATCACTACTTCTATACAGTTTGAATCCTCACCTGAAAACTGTGACTGATCCTCCTCCAGCATTTCTTATCCAATTCCCTTGACATTATAATCTTAAAGAGCACAGTGGCTGTGACAATACCTGTATCAAAGCCATTTGGTTTTGAAAGGAAACTTATATTGCAGCACCTGGCTAGTGACTGGATGGTGTATGACTTTTTTGGTGCTTTTGCCACTTGGATGGGTATGATTTTACTTTGTTTTGAATAGTAACAAGTTTGCCTTCTTGCAAACCCCTGATAACTATTAAAGTTAAAGCAATGGCTATTTATGATGCAACCATGTTTGTTTGTACATAAGGATAGTAAATCAAGAGATGCTGTGCCTGTTCTTTTAGCCTTTCTATAAAAAACAAAATGTTGTACTTGTCTGCCACTTAACTGGCCTGCCACAACCTCTAAATCAAAACACTGTATCATTAACATAAATAATTGAAGTGGGGGGCATCTCATCTCCACACCCTACATACCTTCTCTACCCTCAACTACCCCATTAGCTGATACTATCACAGTCAAAGTCTCATGCAAAGCTTAGCTTAGTTTATATCATATGATTAAGGCTATGAACTACTAAGCTACTTCATTCTTCAGACCTGGGTTTTAATTACTTTTGTTACCATTTGCCTAATGTGTAAATAAAAGCAAATCGCTTAACCAGATAATACTCCCCTGCCACCTAAGAAAAGATTTTCCCCAGGATTCAATAAATCCATGTAGAGGCTACATGGAATGTATCCATATACATGGCCATTGTTCGACCTTGGCAGCATGCCATACATATTAATTATGGTGCACGCCTAAGGAAGGTCACAGCAACATGGATATTGAATTTGTGTAAGACTCACGGTTCAGTCAAACACCTTTCAGCCTGCCCACCATGTACAGAAGGTCTATAAGACATTTAATGTCATTAAATTGCAATTTATTTATTTATTCTTTTAATATTTCTGTGCTCGTTTGTGCAGTGTGGCGCTTTACTTAGCTAAGCTTAGTTTTGTGCAAATATGCATGAGACATCCACTAGACATCTAAAAATAGAAACCAGGTACATTCAATGTTAATCATTTTTAATTTTTACTTTTAAAAAAAAAATGTTTTTTTTGCATTCTTTTTTGCGTGATGCAGCATATCACTTAGCTAGGCATAACGAGGCATACTTAAGCAGCACACATCTGCTAGACATTTATAAACAGAAACCAGATGTATTCAATCTTTGTAAGTTTGCCATGCTTAGCAACACACAAACCAGTGCAGCGAAGCAGTGCTATTCTTACAGACACCCTTCCAGATATCTGCAAATATTCCTGATCCCTTCACTATCCCAGGGGCTAGATAGGTTGAGTCATGACCTGCAGTGTAGTAGGTTCTGGGTTCGAGTCCTGGGTAGTAATGTTTTTTACATATAGTGCTGTGAAACTGTCAAGTGACTGAAACATCAGTTGACTTTAAATTAAATAATTGTTACATTTAGAAATGGTTAGAAACAAATGTAGTCCAATAACCAGATTAAGGTTCAAGCTTGATTTCTGATCATTTTGTTCTGAAATATGCTGTAGATAGCACTCAGTAAATGAACAGAGTATATGGGTAAATTAACCGAAGACCTACTCAGACGATACATGTGTGTAAATGCCAGATGTGAAGCAACATTAAGCAATAAAATGTAAAAGGAGATGGTGCTTTGATATGTAATGTTTTCAAATACAATAAAGTCTCACTTAACCGGCACCAATGGGGATTGGTAGATGCTGGTTAAGTGCATGTTCCAATTGCTTGAGATATGCTTTGCAATTTATGATTGGCTCGTACACTGTCATATGTGCCAATCAAAATGGCAAAGCAGAGTCTCTTCTGTTCAATGTGGAACAGTGGGCTATCCATCCTGATGGGGCAGACTTACCCCAGGTGCCAGCATTGGCCACTGCCTCCACAAGATTAGTGAAGGTGCAGTGCTGACAGTCCCATGGGTGAGGACTCGAGGCACTGTTACTGTGTCTGACGTCCATGTGACTGGGATTCCACAGCACCCTCCCCAACCAAAGTGTTCACCCCCCTCTTGTATCACACACCAACCCTGTCTGCTGTCTTGTCTGTTTGCAAAACTTCCTCACCATCCCAACTTACCTCCTCTACACATACCTATGTCCCTTCCCCAACATTCCACTCTCACCGTAAAAAAATAGACACCCCCCCCAAAAAAAAATTATCATCCCATACATAGCTCTCCATTTTGCCCATGTCCACTGGACACACTTAATTTGGTCTGATTGGCTTGACAAAGTGCTTATGTTGTCCTCACCCCTCTCTGGGGGTGGCAGTCCAAATTCAACTAAAAAATCTGTTAAAGTGCACAGTTGTTGCTATATAAGAAATTGATAGCTATGGTTCTTTCCTACACCCTTCCTGTACATACCCACCTGCCTTTCACAATGTTTTTCTCCCTGCTTGCACCCCATGTCACCACTGTCCTATCTCCCCCATTTTTCTGTTCTTTAAAGATTTTTTGCACAATGCTGCATGATGTGCAACATTGCTAAGCTAAGCTAAATGACACTATATTGATATATGTTTTGAAAAAATATTAATCATGTTTAAAAAGTACACCTGCACCCTATTTTGAACCCAAGACCATTGCACCCGCAGAAGAGTGTATCAACCCACCAGGCCTCACAGCTGCTAATTAACACAGGTGTTTTAAGCAAAACATAGTAATGTTCAAGTTCCCCATAATTATGTGTGTTTAAGCCATGCTGCTCACCACGCCGCATCTTGCAAATCTGCTATGAGATTAATAGAAAAATAGTAGTGTTACTGGGACTCTGGTAGAGAAATACATCACTATTAAGTCATACACGTAACAATAGATGTAAGTGAGGTATCTAACAGCAGGTAACTGTGCAATTATATCTACAACATGTAAAAATACACCTGCTACATGAGTAATAGAAAAATAAGAGTGTAACTGTGTCTCTATTAGAGAAATACATTACTATAAAGCCATACAAATAATAACAGCTGCTAGTAAGGTATGTAACAGCAGGCAAGTATGAATTATATGAACAACAATTAAAAATACATCTGCTAAAAGGGTGACATGGTAGCTCAATCTGTTAAATGTTGTGAAAACATTAATCTTTGGTCCACACTGTCCTGGGTTCAAATACAGCCATGTCTAGCATTTAAAATATATGTATGTGTACATCACAAGTAAAAATTCTGATATGTATGACTGTATTATCATCTATTTATCCACCCACCAGGCTCGTCACGCTAATGGGGCGGTAGTTCCCCGGGGTCCATTGTGGCTCCCCTTTGTGGAGTGGGATAACTGCCATGGTGCGCCATTCAGTGGGCACAAAGCCTGAGGTGAGGCTATGACTAAATATGGTACTTAGGTAGGGTGCCAGTTCATTCTGTAGTTCATGTAGAACGCAGCCTGGGATATAGTCAGGTCCCATGGATGCTGTGTTCTTGGCTTTGGAGAGTGTGTTTTTTTATCTGTGCAGCCATGGGCTAGCGCTGAGCTTCTAAATAATAGGTTCATAGGTAGGTACTAGGCTATTAGCCCTAGGGCCTATAGAAGCCTAGCCAAAAAGGTACCCTGGATTTCGCAACCCAAGAAAATTATTTTCCTGTGCCCCTGTCGAGTAGAGCCACAGAAGTGATCCCTGGGGTGAATTTCCTATTTCCCATCCCATCATCAAGATTTTTCTTGAAAAGTGCTAATGAGGAGCTCTGTTTGACATAGATAGGTAGTCTGTTCCAGAGTATGGGAAGTCTCTGGGACAGGAATCTATCCCTCCAGCAGGTTCTGTTTATTGTGGTGACAAGGTTTAGGTCCCTAGAGCATGTAGCTCAGAGGGATTGGGATTTATTTAAGTGGTGCATGTCCAACAGCTCTGGGTTTAACATAGCTTTGTATGTTAGGCAGAGATCGCCTCTCAGTAGGCGATATGTGATGGAGTAAAGCTGGAGTTTTTTGAGACGGTCTGCGTAGGGCATCTGTTTGAGGCCAGTAATCCTCTTTGTGAGGTATTTCTGTGGCCTTTCCAGTTGTTGTAGATGTCTTGTGAGGTACATACCAAAAGGGACTTTGTACTCTATAATGGGTCTAATGAGTGATGAGTAGAGTGGAACAATAACCTCTTTTTTTCTGAATGAGAAACCTTTTGTGATGAGGTGAGTCACATAGAAGGATTTTCTGACCACTGCGGTGATGTGATTATCAAAGGAGAGATTACTGTCGACCTGTTTCCCAAGGTCTCTTATCACACTTTTGGCGTTAAGTAGACTACCAATTATGTGGTAGTTCATGGGTACAGAGTTTTTACCAAAGGGGATGACAATACACTTTTTGGCATTGAGCTTCATGCAATGGCTTTGACACCAGGCATCTGTCTCAGTGAGGCTCTTTTGTAGTATGTCCACATCATTAGGAGTTTCAATTATAGCTCCTAGTTTGCAGTCATCTGCAAACTTTGTTAGCCAAAGACCTTCTGTGTCAGCCTGTACTTCAGAGAAGTAGATACCAAACAGGAGAGGACCCAGGACTGAACCCTGTGGTACTCCACTTGTCACTGGTCTGAAGTCGGATTTGGAGTCTGCTACTTTCACAGTGTGGGTTGTGTCCGTGAGCCAGTTGGCAACCCATCTTGTGACAAAGGGATTTATACCTAGTTTAGTGAGCTTATCTATAATTCCAGAGTGGGGGATGGTGTTAAAAGCCTTGGCGAGATCTAGATAAGCTGTGTGAACGACCTTACCCTAATCTATGTCTTTGGTGACTGCTTCAAAGACGTCAATCAGGTTTAGGAGACATGATCTGCCTTTTACAAACACGAACTGGGTAGTGTCCAGATTTTAGAGATTACCAATGTCTTTGCTTATGAGTTCCATGATGATACATTCCATGGCCTTGCAGACCAGGCTCATTAGGCTAATGGGGCGGTAGTTCCCGGGGTCTGTTGTGGCTCCCCCTTTGTGGAGTGGGATAACTGCCGCGGTGCACCATTCAGTGGGCACAAAGCCTGATGTGAGGCTATGATTGAACATGGTACTTAGGTAGGGTGCCAGTTCATTCTGTAGTTGATGTAGAATGCAGCCTGGGATATTATCAGGTCCCATGGATGCTGTGTTCTTGGCTTTGGAGAGTGTGTTTTTTACCTGTGCAGCCGTGATTACAGGAACTTTGCATTCTTCTGGTATAGAGATGGGCCCTCTAGGGGGTGAGAGGGGGGTAAAGTTAGCACTGAACCTATCTGCCAGAATGTTGGCAATATCAGTTGGCTCTGTATATTTAGTGCTATTGTGCTGTAACTCAGAGCAGGTCTGAGTGTTGCCATTGAGATTCTTGACATAGCTATAGAATGCTCATAAGTCTAGTACTTATTATACAGCAGGAACTTCTTACTGTAACATTTGTTAATGACTGTTATGTACTTCGCAGATAAAGATTCTAGCTGTCTACTGATGTACTATGTTCTTCATCTGTAAATATGTTTGTAATTAATTGCTATGTTAATCAAATTGTTAATTGCTATGCAATCCAATGTAACTACTGTCTGTTTATTTTAACTGTGGAGCTTTTCTCCCCGGGTCTGTGCTGAAAATGGTCCTACGTCCAGTCGGACACTCCCGGTCAACAAATGTAAATAAAATAAATAAACAAATAAAAATGCTTTCTGGTTGTCTTTAGAGTCAGTGGCAATTTTGTTTTTGTAACTAGCTTTGGAGGATTTTATGAGGGAGCTCAGCTTCTTACTGAGGTTGACCAGGGAGATCCTCCAGTCATGGGATTTTACTCTTTTTTGCAACAGTTTCTTTCTTCTATTGTAGAGTTTGTTTATGGCAGAGGACCATCAGATTGTCTTCCTTTTTTTTTGGAGGATAGCATCTTGGTTCCATTAGGGATAGCATGATCCATGCACTCATGTAAGTGCTTAGAAAGTGCATTTGTGTAGGATTCAGCGGTCGTACCTCTATTGCCCATCTGCATGGGTGTCATGAAGTTTGCCACCTCTGTCTTAAGAAGTGTGAAGTTGGCTTTGGAGAAGTTTTTTATGGTGGTTTCCCTAATTGGGGGTAGGGGTGGGGGCAGGATGTGGATGTCTAGGGTGATTAGCTTGTGGTCGGATCTGACCAATGAGGAACTGACCTCTGGTGTGGAACACCGGTTGCCGATGTTGGTAATGACCAGGTCTAGGATGCTGCTGCTCCTGATGGGGATGTGAATAAGTGGATCCAAGGCATTGAAATTTATGAATTCCAGAAAACGTTGAGCAAAAGAGTTGGTACATGAGTAGTTTTCCCAGTTAATGGTGGTGTAGTTGAAATTGCCCATTATTAGGGTGTTGGGTTGTACCCTAATACTTTCCAGTGTATCAAAAAATGAAGATTGGGAATCCTGGGGCATGGTGGGGGGTCTGTAGCAAGCTACAATTTGCATTGCAGTCTTGCCCAGAGTTAGTTGCATTTGGATAATCTCGGATGCATTATGCTGTGCAACTGGCCTGGAGGTGTGGATATCCTTAATGAATATCGACATGCCTCCGCCTTTAGTGCTTTGTTCCGGGTTAGGTGGCTGAAAGGTGTGGTATGAATTATAGCCTGGTGCTTTCTGGAGCTTTGAACCAGGTCTCTGTCACTGCATAGATGTCAATGTTCTCCATTTTAAGGAGTGCCTCGAGTGAGTGCATTTTGAGGTTTAGACTTCTAGCATTGAGTAGCATTACCCTCAGATTTTGCTTGCTTGTATCTGTTATGGTGGTGATTTTGTCATTTGAACCTTGCCTAAAAAAAGCACTATAGGGGTGGCAAGAGCCTTTGCCAGTATCCGGAATCCCAAGGATGACAGGTGCAAGCCATCTCTGGCAAAGCATCGTGGTCTGTTGATCATGTGGTCCCAGGCAGACAAATACTGGATCCCCTTAGAATGACACCAGAAGCTTAGCCAATTGTTGAAGTCAATCATTTTGTCCTTGTACTGTGGTATCATTCTGGGTGATGGCAGGATGCTACTTAAGGCTAGGGTCATACCTGCCTGGGCTGCAAGATTGGAGAGCTCCTCCATGTCTCTTTTCATGTAGTCCAGGGAGGTATGTCTCAGGTCATTCACACCAACATGGACAATGACAGTGTCATATTTGTACTTGTTGTGGAGTGACCTGAGTGCGTGCGTTATGTGGCGGATCCTGACACCTGACAGGCAGCTGACAGTAACTTTCTCCTTGTTTAGCCTGGTGAGTGGAATATCAGTGTGCCTGACTATAGAGTCACCTATGACTAGAGTGTTGGGTATGTTGTTATGCCTTATGGGCTGTGGTTGTGTGGCACACTGAGTTTGTGGGCTATGTGTCATTTGGGTTGTGTTGGGGGGGGTGGAGTTTGCTTACGTTTCTGCTTTGGAGTTCCCTGATGCTTGGGCAGGTTTTTATTGAGAGCCTCCACAAATGTAGGTGTGTGTTTTGTGTTTCTATGTGTGTGTTTTGGTGGTGTAGGTTTTAAGGGACTATGTGATGAGTGTGGTGTGGTGCAAGTGTTTACCTTCTCCTCTTGACTGTCTTGTCCAGTCTTGCTTGAAGAGAGCTTTGCTTGAAGTTTGACTGTGTAACTGCATCTCGCACAGGTTGTAGTGTTGGATGGTAGGAGGAGAGGGTTGTCTGTGTACATGAGGCAATTGCTGCATTGCCCCAAGATGCCCAGATTCATCAGGTAGACATGAGAAATCACCGGAAGCTGACCCTTAGGCATGCCTGGATAGGTGCTAATTTATTAAGTACTAAAAACTGCTTTCCTCTAGAGAAGTAAGGAAAGTTGAGTGCTGTAGTAATTTGCAGCGTATTTAGTGCTTACAATGAGATCTGAACAAGTGCTGAGTTCAAAGAAAGAGATACGAGTGCTGAAACTAGAAAACTGGCTAGTTCTAAGAAACAAAATTAAGCTAGAAGGCTTCCCTCCAACACAGAAAGGCTTGGGGGCTCAGAAGCCTACAAACAGTCTAGACCACTTACAGGAAAGGCAGGAAACAAGCTTAACTTTTTTTTCTTTCCCAGATGCTCTGTTTGTACACAGTAGGAGTGCCTGAAATAAGAATATGATCTCACTGCACTCAGTTGAGTGAGCAAATGAGATGGGCCTAGAAGGAGTTTCAAAACACAAATATACAAGAGGGGTGGGCAGTTTCAAAGCCACCAAAAGTAACACAAAAACAAAACCAGGGAGAGTCAGTGGGGAACTAACTGAAAAAACAGAGTCAAAACTTCCAGTTCAGTTAATATTCAATGCAACACAAATCAGTTAAAATGCTGTATTATTTTAAAAAGTGCAGATAAAAGGTACTTAAATGCTCTTATACGTCCAGTTGAATACAGCTAGATCAAAGGCCTACAGATAGAACAACATTTAAACTATTCCTATTACAACACAAGAGTGTGCATAGAATGTCAGATCATGCATCAGTATGAATTCCCAGAGGATTTTGAAGTATGTAATTCAAATGAGGCCCAGTCATATCAGACTGAAGCCCACAATGATTTGCTAGTGATATTACAGACCACCACAGCAGCACAAGTTACACACATATATGGAGCTTGTGCTACAAGCAACGGTTGCCAGCACAAACGTTTCAGATGACTACCATGACAAAACATGACTTGGCATTTATCCGACTGGTTGACATAATGGCTAATGTGCCCCATACCTTGTTCTAGGATACAACAAGCTTGTTTCCCTTCATTCTGTTAATGATACCTTTGGCTAACATACTTACCTTAAACACATACCTTACTTTCCATTAGGATGGGTTACCTCAATAATACTCTGGCTGTACAACAAGGCTGCCACAGGTCACACAGTTATTCTTATGTGTTATTGCCCTGCACATTCTGCAGCCTTTCTATCTATGTCTATTGCCTGCAGCAGCAGCAGCTTCAGCCTGTAGCATGCACATCTGTGTGTAAAAAGTAGCTGCTACAAACAATCTCTCTGTGCTGACATAATCCATACCCTAGTAATTTCCAACCCAAATGTGAGAAAGGAGATGGAATCTACATTTAGGCCTTATATATTGTTGAGTGGTTGAATGGGATTGGCTGAATACACTGCAAATCAGCTGTGTATGTAGCATGCATGTAGCATTCCTGAACCACAGATTGGTTCAGAGACATTCACCTGCTAATGAGACCCATCTTAAAAGGCAAACACCCAGCTAGGAAAACCATTATGTATGAGAGTTAGTTTGCATGATTAACTTGTTCACACAGTACTCATATAGCTGTATCTTTCAATAAAAGAGTTTTGAACTCCATCAGGTATGTGACCATTTTGTTTCCAACATGATGCATATATTTGAATGTACTTAGGGGAGATGGGGATTACATCATTAAGCCTTTCTTACAAATGTAATGATAACATGACCGTGATCTCCAGCTGTGTGATACCTACAGAGGATGTAGAGTACAGCAAGGGTTTAATGCTATGTATTAACTAGGTACACAGGTCTCGTGGATACTTAATTCATTAACAGTTTTAGTAATACCCTATTTGGTTGGCACTGTTGTTTATACATATGTTATGGGTGGGGGATTCCCTGCTATGAGACAATTGGCTCCTGTGTTTGTTGCATGATCATACGTATCTGTCATGTCATAAACAGCAGTGGGTCACTGTTACTACTATCCTACTTAGTTCCACAACCTTTGTATGTCTGGCACACTGTTGATTAAGAGATGTGTAATCAAGCAGGGCATATCAATAGGCTTTCCTTATTGCTTTATCACTATAAACTGTACTCCGACATATGTGATCCTGACATGTATTCTCATTTATTTGTATTTTAGGAGATATCATGCATGTCAGACACCATTCACCTTTGTCTGAGGCAGAAAACAACCTCATTACTGAGGCATTGAGACAACACCACCAAGTCCTGCTGTTCAGAGGGAGGGCAAATAGGCAAGAGCGTATAGCCCTGTGGGATGAACTGGCACACAACATTAATGCTGTGGGTCACCAGAATCACACATCTGAGCAGGTGCGACAACGTGCGATAATCATAATCAACTTCACATGCAGATGTGCAGCAGATATTTAGAGGGATTATCAGGTCACTGGTGGTGGGCCTGCAGCAGAACAACCTCTGTCAGCCATTGAGGAATTCCTGGTGAGCTTTTCAACACAGGACAGCTTACAGGCATCCATCACCCCATGTGTTATGGATGTAGGTGCAACCATTTCCACTCAAGAGGAATGCCAAGGTATGCTTAGTGGGATCAGCATTGGAATACTGTAGCAGTCAGTGTGTCAGGGAGTACATAGTGTTACGTGGGTGTCAGGTGTTTTGGGGTGGAAGGTTAGCTGCAGATTTAAGCTCATGCACAGTTTCTGACCCACATACCTGTTAACATAGCAGCTAATGTACATGCGAGATATTTTGAAGTATTAGTCTTGTTCTATTGTCACATGCACTGCTTTGTACATTACCTCTCCCTCATATTTTTCCAGGACCATCAGGAATAGGAAGAGGATGTGCTCCTGCTTCTGGTAAGTACAAAACTGTTTTGTCAGAGATGTAGATTTAGTTTAATGTATTCTCTCAAGTGTCATCACAGGCCTGCTGGCTGGATTGATGTACTGTCTGCATGACTGCCAACTGTACAGATATTTTCTGACTGTACAGAATTTAGACTCATACCTATGCATTGTAGGTGTGACCACAGTGATTGATTTGACAGCATTGTCAGGACATCACAGATTGTGATAACTATCACCTGTGCAGAGTTTTACAGAATGTCAACAGTGTACACCATTTATGTTTTGATCATGAAATGCCTGTTTAAAGAACATTTATTTCCAAATGATTACATATGCGGGTTAGAAAGTAATGTCCTCCTGTCCTACTGTATGAGTTTGTGGGTTATACAAATGTGTAATAACAGTAGTACAGAGCTTAACATATACTGCAACATAGTACTGCAGAGCATAGTAATGCAGGTATTAATGTAATCCTTTTGCCTTTTTATTACAGGTGACCAGGAATGTTGGTCTTTGTCCCCTAAACAACTTGATGTCAGTATCTCTTCAGACTCTGATGATGATGGTGGGCAAAATAAGGCACAGCTGTGGGTTGCAGGGGCTGAATTTGACACAGAGGTTGACATCCCTCATCTGTCCTCATTATCACCATGCAAAGCCAGCATGCCTATGCATAACCAGTCCCTGAGTCCACAGAAATTGGACAATTGGAGGGTGGGAACACTGAACAGGGAAGTGTGGCTACTGTGGCTTCAGTGACTGCCGACACTTGCCATAAGCAAACAGTTGATGAGGTTCCACACAGGCAGACAGATAGGGGAGCTCGTTGGAGACCTATTGTCCCTCCACCACCTGTTACAGGTGTCTCATCTCATGTTCACATGTTCGGGGGTGGAGACGATGAACTGTCAGCTCTACCATGCATGGCTCACAGCTGTCCAACATACAGACATGTAGGGCTAGCACTGAGCTTGGCTGTGTGCACTCAGACACTCACACACCAATGTCACATTCACATCACCTACAGACACACATGCCACAATTCAATGGTCCATTCTACATACATCCCTTCCTGACTCACACACAAGCTTGCTAAACTATTGGGTCATCCTAAGCCTCCTGCACCCACACACAACACCCTGTGCAAGTGATGATACCTGTGCCACATCCCTCTCATCTCTCTTATGGATTCAGGGAAATAAAGCTATGTGGCTGATGCACAGGGTGAATTTCTACATTAATATGAAATTGTTTAATCCAATGTTGCATTTGACATGCTACTTTTACTGCTCATTTTCAGAATTTGTATGTTCCCATCTATAATGACTATACCATAAAGGTGTGTGCACATTATGATAGATACTGTTGTAATGGCTGTGTAGTCACACAGTGACAGGTGTCACATGGATATGTTTATGTCTCACATTCAGGATTATGTAGGACACACCTATAGGTACACATCTACAATAAACTCATCAATGTCAGAGCAGAGAATTGAATGTCAGTACACAAGACAAATGTCATCAGAAAGGTAACACAGTATATGTTCCGGGGATAATAGGTTCATACGTGTTTAATATGTTAATGAATACAAGGGCTCCTTTAAACCTAGCCAGGCATCCCTAAACACAGTTAAGGTATGATAACATTGATAAGTGTAAGCAGGGTTTTGGGAGCTGAAACATTTACAAGCTAAGGTGTAAGAGTGAACCATCCACTGTTTCCCTGTGTCCATTGTAGACATTGGTCCACAAGCAGGCATGATTGTTCTGCTCCCTATCCCATTGTGTACCTTGCACTTGATTTGCGTTAAGGCAAAAATTTGCTTCACATGGATGTGGAGCCTGTTCCATATTGGGAGTACCTGTCTCTCCAGCATGTCCTACATATACCGCTGTCAAGGTGTAGATCTGTAGACCAGGTAATTCTGGTGCTACTTGTTTCATGGATATGCAAGAGGCCCACAGTGGATCTGACACCATATTGTATGTCAGGCATACACTACCCCTGCAATCCATGTATGAGACAGACTACACAGATAGAGCCTTTACATGGTCTGCATAGGACATGTTATGTACACCGTGTAGTGCTTTACTGAGGAACTTCTTTGGATGTTATAGTTGTTGGATATGCCTGGCTAGTTACATACTAAAGGTGACATTGCACCACTGATATGTCTGTTGTTTGGATGTGATAGGTCTAATTGTCTGGATGTTTTTCCAGCTCCCTGAGTCTACTTTGGGCATGCCATGTGAAAAATGAGAACAGAGGCAATGCGTGGACAGTATGAAATTGTAAAGGAGAAGGAAAGATAGAAGATGATTTACAGAGGCAAAAAGTGGATCAAACAGAAATATCTACATTGATGCAAAAAGACTGTAATGTATTGAAAATCTCAAGTAATCAAATTAGCAGCAAATATGTTTATTAAAGAAGGATTTGTGTTTGTGTCTGTGTCACTTTGTTTTATAGGTTCATATGTGATTACTAGGCTAATGACACTAAAGGGCCTTTTTAAGCCTAGCCATGCTTCCCAAATGTACTTAACAGGTTTTATTACCACTCTTGTTATAAGGGGGTATAACTTGTGTATGAGTGGTCAAACATTTGCAAGCTTCCTCCTTCTAATAGGGGCATAGGTGTCATACCAGGGGTAAATTTATGATTCCCCATCCACTGATCCAACTTGCACTTGAATAAGTGCAGGGAGGAACTGAACTTCACATGGATGGAAAGACTATTGCTGAGAAAGGGTAGACTCTGAGACACATACCTGTCCCTTCAACATGTCTTATTTATAGTGCAGATAAGGTTTAGCTGATCGGGTATTTTTGACATTGTTTGTTTTGGGATGTATGGCAGGTGCATATGAGCTGGATCAGCAGATAAGGCTTTGAGGCAATACATGTAGGACATGCTGTCAGCACCACATTTTCTTTTGTGAGGAACCTCTGTGGATGCTCAAGTTCATGCATTTACCTGGTCAGGTACATACTGAAGGGGGTACTGTACTCGATGGCTGATCTAATCAGAGCTGATTACAATGGAACAATGACATCTTTGGACCTAGATGTTACTATACTCCTGCCTATAAGTTGTGGAATGTAGAATGATTTCCTTACTAAAGTAGACACATGATGGTCAAAGGCCATGTCATTGTCCACATGCACTCCTGAATCCATGTCTACAAGGTCAACTCTTATGGGTGTATTAAAAATGCAATAATTTCCAGAGGCAATCATCTTTCTAAAAGATATAATTCTGCATTTCTGGCACTAAGTTTTAGTTCCACAACAAGTCGGCCAGTAACACAAATCGGAATACGTAAAATGATTTATTAAAGTGTACAAAAAAATAAAATCCACTTTTCGTCAAGAATAATCTCCCAACTTCTTCAGAACAAACATGGGCATAGTAACAACACGTGTCTTATATAATTAATTAATATAGCACATGATGCGCAAGTTAATTGATCCATGAAATTAAAGTAATACAAGCATAAACACTGAACCATACAATAAACACTAAAAATAAACTGCAAGTACATAACTGAATGATTAAATCCCAGCTTCGTACTTTAAATATAATGAAAAATATATTATTAGCTTGATTAAACAGCTATTAACAACTATTCATAATATTTTCCTATCTATTTATTAGGTACTAATTCATCAACTAACAATATAAATAAATAAATAAATAAATGAATAGATGAATAAATAAATAAGTAAGTAAATAAACCTACTAACAACCTACCAACTATAATTTCATATATACTAAAAATTCATTGTAAAATATATAAAATGCATATACATAGAAAAATGTATATATGTAAACAGGTATATATTATTAGAATGTTATAATACTTGTACTCAAGTCCTACCTATGCAGTCTCAGTAATTCAAAGTCCCAAAGTACAAAGTGCACAGTGCTCCGTGGTTCAGCCAAAAGGTATCCTTGCATAAATTAAAATTCTCGTCTCTTCAGACCATAAAAGTAAACTTTGTCAAAGTGCATCAGAATCCATATAATAATGTTTTCCAAAAAAGACAAAACAAACTGTCGATCACAGTTTATTGCATAAAATAAAAGGCAGGTGAGCGCTTTCGCTTATCAGCTTTATCAAACCATAATAAAAATATATTATTTATTTAACTTGATGAAAGAGCTATTAACAACTATTCATAACATTTTCCTATCTATTTATTAGATACCAATTCATCAACTAACAATATAAATAAATAAATAAATGAGTGAATAGATGAATAAATAAATAAGTAATTAAATAAACCTACTAACAACTTACCAACTATAATTTCATATATACTAAAAATTCATTATAAAATATATAAAATGCATATACATAGAAAAATGTATATATGTAAACAGGTATATATTATTATTTATGAAAAAATTTATATAAGTATAAATATAAATAGATATTAGTAAATCCAATAATAATAGTAGTTCAGTTGTGAATAACTGTGTATATTTATTAATTTGTCTATGTAATTCAGCTCATATCGAATCACTATTCAAGTAGTACAAATAATAATAATAATAAACTCCACAGGGGGAAAAAAAAAAAAAATATATATATATATATATATATATATATATATATATATATATATATATATATATATATAAGTATATATATCCACATATATATATGTGTATATCCAACTGTTATTAATTAAAAATAAAAATATAAATATATAAACACCCTTTTCTAATAACACAACTAATATAGACATATCCTGGTGAACTTTGAAATAGTGCCGGGAAATTAGTGCCAGAAAATTATTATTATTATTATTATTATTATTATTATTATTATTATTATTATTATTATTATTATTATTCCCTGATATACAAAACATCTATTCTCATTGCTTTTCTTATCTGTTTAGATTTTTCAGTCTAAGAATACACATAATTGAACACATTTCGTTAAGACCAGGGTATTGGCAGGCGTTCACGCTGAGTTGCCAAAGTAATTCTATTCTCTCCAATTTTAGTGACTCAGGACCACCTCTTCAATCATTAAATAATTGATCAATGACTCTAAATTTTAATTCATGCCCCTCAAAGTCACTTGCATGTCTAGCAAGTGTATTTTCCATTTTCTTCTTACTTATACAGTATGTATGCTCATAGATCCTCTCGCCCAGCTTTCTATCAGTTTTACCTATATAGAAAGCTGGGCATGTTGTACATTTAGCCAAGTAAACAACTTGTTTACTGTTACAATTAAATTTCTCGTTGGTAGTGTATTTGATACTACGTATCATAAAATTACTTCCAGTGTCAATGTATTTACACATCCGACACATGTTACACTTATGCATACCCTTCCTATTAACAAATGGTCTAGGGTTAGCCTCTAAAATGTTTTTCAGGTTAATACTTCGCCTAAAAGTTATTCCCGGTACTGTGGGGAGTAACAGTCTAAGCTGGCTGTCTCTCATCAAAATATCCCAATTTTTCACAATGATATTTGTAACTTGGTAAGAATCAATATTAAACGTACAAATAAAGCTACAGGTGTTGAAAGCTTTAGTTTTTAAACTCATCAATGGTCTACTTGCTTTACTATTATTTAAGATTGGGGTATAAACACCTGACTCTCTTTTATACTGAACTTCTCTTATGATGTTGTATACAAAGTTATCCCGGTACCCTTTCTCTCTAAAGAACAATTTTAATAATTTACATTCATCCTCAAATTTGGTGTCCTTGGTAATCATCCTGGCTGCTCTTACAACCTGGCCTTTGACAACTGATTTTTTCTGATGTATAGGGTGACAACTGGTAAAATGTAAAAACATATTAGAATATGTGTCTTTACGAAAGATTCTAGAAACAAATTTCTTCTCATAGTGATCCTTACACAGTTCTACATCCAAGTATGTTATCCTATTTCTACTATAATTACAGGTAAATTGTAAAAATTCAGTACTAGAATTAAACATATCTAATAAATGTTCTACTTCATTTAAGGTACCTTGGAATAGGATAAAGATGTCATCCAAAAACCAGGTGTAGAACCGAATCTGATCTTTACACAATGGATTTTTTAACACATGTTCCCTCTCCCAGTAAGCCATAACTAAATTAGCCAGGCTAGCACCACAGGGGGAGCCCATTGCTACCCCGACTTTTTCATGGTAAATTTCATCATTGAAAAGAACATAATTGTATGATAGTACTGTATCTATCATTTCCCCTACAAGTTGTATCTCTTGTATAGGGGCATCAAAGATTTTTAGCATTTGTACAACCCACTCTATTCCTACACTATGTGGTATTGATGAATATAAATCCTTCACATCAATAGTTACGAAAAAGGTATCATCACTAAATTCTAGTTTATTAACTCAATTTAATGGTTTTAATGGGGAGTGACATGAATAATAATACTGATTATTATGTCTCGAGTGTGTATAACCCACCCTTGCACCCTTTACTAACTTTATTTGAACAAATTAGTGAATTAGATATTCGTAATCTCAAGAGTATAGGAAATACTCCAAGACATAACAAAGATCAAACTTTTAACATTAGTAGAGATGCCAGGGAAAACTTGAAATTTTTGTGCCAAGCCCCCGTCCGTATTATGAAACCAGATAAGGATGGGGGCTAGCGATTATGAATATTATGGGCTACAATGAAAAAAATGACTGAAATTTTGGATAGTCATACCTATGTAGAAGCATCTAAAAATGAAATGTATGGAGCCTATAGGAAAGTTACAGCCTTTATTGAAGAATTATACATAGAGGCAAGAATTGACAAATCAATGTATAATTACCTAACTCAACCTGCTCCTCGAATTCCGAGGTTATTTGGAATCCCAAAGGTTCATAAATGCATAGATAATCCACCTATGCGACCACTAGTGGATGGTAGGAATAGTATTACTTACACGTCTGCCAAAGTAGTTGATAACATCCTAAAGAAATATATAAAACTTGAAACACAAATATCCAAGGATTCTTGGTCATTTCTAGAGAATATTAATTATAGTAGAAATAGGATAACGTACTTGGATGCAGAACTATGTAAGGATCACTATGAGAAGAAATGTGTTTCTAGAATCTTTCGTAAAGACACATATTCTAATATGTTTTTACATTTTACCAGTTGTCACCCTATACATCAGAAAAAATCAGTTGTCAAAGGCCAGGTTGTAAGAGCAGCCAGGATGATTATCAAGGACACCGAATTTGAGGATGAATGTAAATTATTAAAATTGTTCTTTAGAGAGAGAGGGTACCCGGATAACTTTGTATACGACATCATAAGAGAAGTTCAGTATAAAAGAGAGTCAGGTGTTTATACCCCAATCTTAAATAATAGTAAAGCAAGTAGACCACTGATGAGTTTAAAAACTAAAGCTTTCAACCCCTGTAGCTTTATTTGTACGTTTAATATTGATTCTTACCAAGTTACAAATATCATTGTGAAAAATTGGGATATTTTGATGAGAGACAGCCAGCTTAGACTGTTACTCCCCACAGTACCGGGAATAACTTTTAGGTGAGGTATTAACCTGAAGAACATTTTAGAGGCTAACCCTAGACCATTTGTTAATAGGAAGGGTATGCATAAGTGTAACATGTGTCGGATGTGTAAATACATTGACACTGGAAGTAATTTTATGATACATAGTATCAAATACACTACCAACAAGAAATTTAATTGTAACAGTAAACAAGTTGTTTACTTGGCTAAATGTACAACATGCCCAGCTTTCTATATAGGTAAAACTGATAGAAAGCTGGGCGAGAGGATCTATAAGCATACATACTGTATAAGTAAGAAGAAAATGGAAAATGCACTTGCTAGACATGCAAGTGACTTTGAGGGGCATGAATTCAAATTTAGAGTCATTGATCAATTATTTAATGATGGAAGAGGTGGTCCTGAGTCACTAAAATTGGAGAGAATAGAATTACTTTGGCAACTCAGAGTGAACGCCTGCCAATACCCTGGTCTTAACGAAATGTGTTCAATTATGTGTATTCTTAGACTGAAAAATCTAAACAGATAAGAAAAGCAATGAGAATAGATGTTTTGTATATCAGGGAATAATAATAATAATAATAATAATAATAATAATAATAATAATAATAATAATAATAATAATAATTTTCTGGCACTAATTTCCCGGCACTATTTCAAAGTTCACCAGGATATGTCTATATTAGTTGTGTTATTAGAAAAGGGTGTTTATATATTTATATTTTTATTTTTAATTAATAACAGTTGGATATACACACATATATATGTGTATATATACTTATATATATATATATATATATATATATATTTTTTTTTTTTTTCCCTGTAGAGTTTATTATTATTATTATTTGTACTACTTGAATAGTGATTCGATATGAGCTGAATTACATAGACCAATTAATAAATATACACAGTTATTCACAACTGAACTACTATTATTATTGGATTTATTAATATCTATTTATATTTATACTTATATACATTTTTTCATAAATGATAATATATACCTGTTTACATATATACATTTTTCTATGTATATGCATTTTATATATTTTATAATGAATTTTTAGTATATATGAAATTATAGTTGGTAAGTTGTTAGTAGGTTTATTTACTTACTTATTTATTTATTTATTCATCTATTCACTCATTTATTTATTTATTTATTTATTTATATTGTTAGTTGATGAATTGGTACCTAATAAATAAATAGGAAAATTTTATGAATAGTTGTTAATAGCTCTTTAATCAAGTTAAATAAATAATATATTTTTATTATATTTAAAGTATGAAGCTGGGATTTAATCATTCATTTATGTACTTGCAGTTTATTTTTAGTGTTTATTGTACAGTTCAGTGTTTATGCTTGTATTACTTTAATTTCATGGATCAATTAACTTGCGCATCATGTGCTAAATTAATTAATTATATAAGACATGTGTTGTTACTATGCCCATGTTTGTTCTGAAGACTTTGGGAGATTATTCCTGACGAAAAGTGGATTTTAATTTTTCGTACACTTTAATAAATCATTTTACTTACTCCGATTTGTGTTACTGGCCGACTTGTTGTGGTACCAGGATCCGTGTTTGTTGCAGAGAGTCAGTTTCATTTTTCATCACTAAGTTTTAGTTGACAACTGGCACTAGTTACTAGTCTGCATCAGTATTTCTTGGAGGGTATTTGTGATTTTGTGATATTCTATGATGGTGTCTTGTTTGCAGTCATCTGTGAATTTGACCAGCCAGAGGCCTTAAACATTGATGTTGACTTCAGATAAGTAGACAGCCATAAGGAGCAGCACCATTACTGAGCCCTGGAGGATGCCGCTAGTGACTGGACTTTTTGTGTAGCTAGACTAACTTGTCCTGACTTCTTGTGTCCTACCTGTGAACTAGCTGGCTATCCAGTGGGTGATGTAGGAGTTTATACCAAATTTTATGAGCAATAGCCTGATAGGATATTGTGTTGAACGCTTTGGCTAGGTTAAGGTATACAGTACACACTCCCCGGGATTCATGAAACTCAGGGCAAGGACGTCGTTAGGCTTTCGCCGACCATGCGGCGTAGAGATGGCACAGTAGTGCCATATGCATATTAATGAAGACACGCTGCCGCCACATCCACATGCATAGGAAACATGCGCAAATGCATGGGGCGTGTCGAAGCACCGCATGGAGACGTGGACATGTCGGCTGCTTACGTGCAACCTAAAATGCTGAATATTACAGGCTGCCTCCAATAGTAATCACACTTGTCAGTGTCTGTGGATACTGAAACGTATGCAAAGCATGCAAGACAGTTTTGCAAAAACAAAAATAAGAAGCAAACACAAATGCACATAGTTGAATATTGAGTCCCCATACCTCAAACAAATGACATTTAAAACCCCGTGCCCGTATTCTACTGTAGTGTCAATAGTTATACCACGTGGAAGTGAAACGCATAGTGTTAGCGCACCGCCAATAGCTAAGTCTAGCCCAATGGTCAGAGCTACCACCTGTCCCACATTGTGAGGGACAGTCCCCCTCTGGGCAGTTGTGTCCATATCAAAACCATTTTAAATGTAAAATATCCTGCGACTGTAGGACATAATTATGACACACATCTTATGTAATAGTCACATACAATAGTTATTTCCATATGTAACATACCTACATGCTACAAGAAATAGAATAAGCAAGTAAATGAAACAGAAGAAGCAGCTAAACATCTACAACAATAAGCTTACATTTAGGCATAAAACAAAAGTACTATTCATTGTACTGACCGTGGGTATGTGTTGGCCTGTAAAATCTGATGTGTGTCCTGAGTATATCCCATCCTGGCCATATGAAAAGGTGGCAACCCTACCAATGGTCAGAGCATTCGCTCAAAATCTGCCCATTTGTGGTCCAAGGCGTCCTTGTCAGGATGGGCCAAAGATGAACGGGTGTTACCCGGGTCGACCTACCATGTCATGAAAGATAAGTATTTGCATGTACCGATGTGCATGATGTACAGCATGTGGAAGGTTATGGATGTGCATGATGTACAGCATGTGGAAGATGAAAAATGCTAGGGTAGTGCTCACAACCATACAGGTACCTGACATATGTAGTGTATGCAATGTGTTCCCTTGACCGTGCCATGGGCCATCAACCAGAGAAGGGATGGATGGAGTGTGTGGAATATGGGAGTGGGGGGGTGGGTAATGTAATAATTTGCAAAGGGGAGACTGTGTTGGATGCACAATAGGTGAACTGGAGGTGTATGAGAGAGCAGTGGGTGAATCAGAAAAAAACACAAAGAACAAACATACACATCCGCAATACAACCTGACAGGCCATACTGCAGAACACAATCCCACAAACATACGAATATTAAAATGTGCGATACACATGTACAGAAACTCCACCAGCATATACCCACATAATGGTCTGGACTGAACTGAACCATCCAACTACAACACACCTGGATGCATAATTGAATACTCATCATCCTCTCTACAGCACACAACCCCCCATTCATAAACATCCACCAAATCCAGCCATACTCAGGCTGCTAGCTCGGCGCAGCCATGTCTGCACATAGTGACCACTACTCATATCTAGTAGGCAGTCTCACCCTAGACAGTATCAAGATTGCAAACTATGTATCCCTTGCATGTAAAACCCTATCACGTTTTCGTAAATCCAAAAAGATCGAAGGTTATTGTCTTGTTCAATTTTTGGATATCCCTCATGGGATAAGTATCCTGTGTAAACATCAGACTTGGTATCATGACATGATGTCCAGTCCTGTAGACATCTGGACACAAGTTGTATGTGCAGTACTGGTTCACAAGACTGCTCAGCCTCCAGCCAGTCATGCAGAACCTACTACCCGGGATTAAACACCTGACTGTGATGCACGGCTCCCCACATGAATTATTAAGAATATATACTTTACACATTCGCATAGTGGCAGTTGGATATAGGGTGATTAAGGTGCTGACGTAAGAAGGGTACCTCTTGTCCCACTTTGTGAGGGAAATTCCCTGTTTGGGTAGGTGTGTCCTGACCAAAAATAATACAATGGCAAATGCCCTGTGATTGTAGGAAATAATTATGTACCATATTTTATGTAACAGTTGCCTAAAACAGTTATTTATGTATGTAAAATACATAAATCTTACAAGAAGCAGAATAAGCAACTAAACTGCTACAAGAATAAGCTCTCATCTAGGAAAATAAGTAAAGTTCTAAACCCTGTACTGATCGTGGGTATGTGTTGGCCAGAAAAATTTGGTGTGTCCTGAATATATCCTATCCTGGCCATATGAAAATGTGGCAACCCTACCAATGGCCAGAGCATTCGCACAATAACTGGCCAGCCTCTTAATCCCCCCTAAATCCAATGACCTTTGGAGGAAAGGCATTGAATTACACTTAATGAATAATGACAATAATTAAGAGTAATAGACGTCTTTTACTTCAGAAAATAAGTATTAATACATATGCTCTGAATCTGTCAACACGTTTCAAGTTAATAGTACTAATATTTAAAAGTGTCAGTGATTGTCCCTGATTTGTCCTTGCCTTGTCCCTGTTACTGTTGAAATTAGTCCCTGAGTTCTTGAGAGGTCCATACACATATGTACACCAACCAGCTGTCACATTTGTTGCCAGTAGTGTTGAATACCTGTAGTGAAGTCATATATCCTAGCTACCATCCATGCGGAATGTACCAAGGATGGTGTAGTGGTCAAACCGGTGACTAAGGTGTGTCTGTTTCTGGGTCCAAGACATGCAAGGGCCACTAATTGTATGTGATGGCCAGAATAATGTCCGTTGGATATAGGGAGGTAAAGCCAGCGATATATATATATATATATATATATATATATATATATATATATATATATATATATATATATATATATGAATGAATGAACATGGTCACAATAAAGCATTAGTAATGAATGGGAAACACCAGCGGAATCCCCCCCCCACCACGTATCATGTAGTGCCGACATATCAAGCCAGTCAGAAGTGGGCAAACACCTGCAAACACAGGTAGAATGGTAACATTGGGACTAACTCTGTTCACGTGCTAATTCTGACTTTCAAACAGGTATAGGGTTGTTCCGGTCTCCAGTCACACAAGCCCAAACTCAGATGACCACATGAACACCCTGACAATCAAAGACACGTATGTGCCAGGACTATAAGCTTTGGAGTTCTGAATATCCTCGGAGTGAGTAAACATGCAGCATGGGTATAGAACAGTAGGGAATAGGGATTGGCGCATGTGTAGTATTGGAGTTTTCCCAGCAGGAGAATGGATGCCTGCTGTGTAAGTGAAGCGCTGAGTCATGTGTTCGGGTAACTATGAACTATGGGTATACATATAAATGAAGCAGAACACCAATAGTGTAGTGGTTAGAGCATCCGCCTAATGTAAAGGCATTCCCGGTTCAAGTTTGACTATAGTACATATAATTTTCTTGTGGAATGAATGTCGCTGTGCTGTAAAGCCAACATTGGTGGGGATGGGGGATTGCAGGTTTGTCCCGGGGATTACTTCCGTGTCACTATTAGACAGAGGCACAGTAAACTAAACTTTAAAAAGGGCACAGTATACTCAAATCAAGGGATGGCGTAAGCCAAACACAATCGGGCTAGGCTTATAAATGCCCCAGGGCAGATAACCTAGTATGAACCTATGAACTTATGAACCTATTAAAACATGTAAAGGTGAACGTGTGTTTCGCATGAGATCATTAACCAGATTCCTTCAATCAAATTGGTACTGTTATAATGAATAAGGCACATGTAAGCAAAAAGAAGCGTCAGTAAACATATGTAACTCATAGAAAGCATATGCAAGTGCACCTGCGCAGGTGTAAGCAGCTCCGAGCATTGCAAATATATATACATATATATATATATATATATATATATATATATATATATATATATATATATATATATATATATATATATATATATATATATATATATATATATACACACACACACACACACACACACACATATATATATATCTATCTATATATCTATATAGATATATATATATATATATATATATATATATATATGTGTGTGTGTGTGTGTGTGTGTGTGTGTGTGTGTGTGTGTATGTGTGTATAGATATATATCCACAGACATTCTGTGGGTATGTGTTGCCTTGCCAAATCTGACATCTCTACATATAGGTCCTATAGGGCTGTCACCTTTCCAAATGGCCAAAGTGGGACCTGCTCCATAGAAATGTCAGACGTACCAGGTCAGAGCATACCTACAGCCATGCATAGTACAGAACTATACATATTAGCACAAATAAAAGCTTAGTCTAGCAGCAGTCCAGTTGCTTATGCTACTTCACATAACATATAGAAGTTTCATATATACAATAACTGTTGCATGCAACTATTACAGAAACGTAGAATATAATATTGTCCTGTAATCAGGACATTTGCTAATTCTAGATTATTTTTGCATGACACATACACCTAGGGAGGGACTGTCCCACGCAAAGTGGGACAGGTGTTAATCCTAAAGTCTCACCACGGCCAATTTAAAAGGTGGCAAATCTACAATAGGTATGCAGTAGCATGACCCGGCAGACGGATGTGGTTCCCAAAACACATTTACTTGTCTGCATTGCAGAGTATCAGTCCCCATGTATCAACCAGATGGGAGCAGATTGTATGAGGCACATACATATATGATTAACTCCCTGGACAGGCCGCCGATTCTGTACAGTTGAATGCCATGGCGTCGCCTAATGGTCAGCCATACCTGATACTGTAGTCATGTAGTCCGATATGATAGGCATCACAAGGGATTGCACCCACCCAGCGTGAGTGACAAATGCAAGCACCAATGTCGTTGCATGTGCAAGTGAGGGAGCGAGTGGGTTTAGGAGTGTTTGGGTGCCAGTATGCGAGCATTGCACTGGTAAAGAAATGTAGAGTCTAAACAAGTGTAAGAAGCTGTAACCAGAGGTCAGCAGTGCTTAACACCGTGCAAACACACGCACAACTGCTCCCAACCTCTTCAATGTGCCTTACTCACTCCGTATCCAGTGGCCTTGTTCTGGCCGCAAACAAATAACCATCCTTTGCAAGTGTTGCTAGCAACACCCTGCACACACAGCTAATGTGAATTACTAATACACCATGGCAAATATACAGACAATAGACAGTACCACAGACATACCATACAGCACAGTCATCCAACACTATAGCAATGTGCCGGCAGATATGTTCGGACCACTGGTGTTTACAGACCTGGCCATCTTGTGTTTACGTGTGTGAGCATGCCCAGTATGACCATTCTGCATGTTGTCGACTGACATTCCTGTCATACCTTCATGTGTTTGAGCATGCCCAGTATGGTCAACTGTATCGCATGTGTTACATGTCCAGGTAGTCAATACTGTGGTGCCGACCTCTGCATTGTACACTGACAAGTGGCATGCTGTGTCTGCAGGGTATCCATCAGTCATGTGGCATTGACTGTTGCTACATTTCTGCACAGTGTTGGGGGACATCCGACTGTATCCACATTCCTACACAACACCGGGGGGGGGGGCGCACCTGACTGTTACATGTGTGCGTTGGAAGGGTGGCACACCTGACATTTGTACACTTTTGATACTACTGTACTGGTATGTCAGGTACTCCATTTCAGTGTGTAGACCTACCTACTGTGCTGGCTAGAGGCATAACAGTGTAGTCCAGATTTTAGCTTTAATTACCAACATATTAGTTTCAGACGTCCTAGTCTTCACAACCTACATCCAACTGCCTAGCCTGCTGTAGTCTGTCTGCGTGGGTCTGTTGGGGGGGGTCATCCATCGGGCATATTCAGAGGCAATAGTACAGCATTTGTCTGTGTTGGTCTACACCTGTCCAGCTGGTTGAGACTTTTGTGGGCTGTATGGACACACATGATACTCAGCCCATTACCCGCATTGGGTTATGACACCCTGTGTACTACTGGCTACTATGGTGACCCCGGTATGTGCTAGAAATGTCATGGTGCCACTATGAACATCTACTGTCTGTGCCTTAACATTCGGCCACCAAATTCCCTTGCATGCTCACATCCATACCATAGCTACAGGTAACAAGACATTCTAATACAACTGCCAGTTGGTAGGTTGATTGACTTACCTTGAAGGTGTGCCAGACCTGAGGATGGTGCTGGAGGGCTGCCTATGTCAGATGTACACAGTGCACTTCCTATACATGGCTGAGCACAGGTAGTGTCATGTTTGGCATCCCTGGGTACCTACTGTGTCAGTGCATATGCTATGCGTTGCTTCTTTGCCAAGACCAGGTCATACTGGGCATGCCTCCTTCCGCCTACTGGGTCTGGCTCAGGTTGTTCCTCCACTGAGTCACTCTGTGCCTGTACAGGCCTTGGCATTGGTGGGGGGCTGTGTGGCCCTGCCCCATGCTGTTCCTGCTGCAGCTGTTTCCGCAGGATCAAACTGTGTAGCATAGCACATACCATAACAATTTGGGTGCATGTAGCTGATGAATACTGCAAGGCTCCACCAGATGTGTCCAGACACTGGAACCGTGACCTGAGCATCCCAAACACATGCTCTATTATATGTCTTACCTGTGCTTGTGCCTCATTATGGCATAGTTGTTCAGGTGTGTGTGCATTCCTGATGGGTGTCATCAGCCATGGCTCCAGTGGGTACCCAGCACCCCCCACTAGGCGACCGTACGGGATGTCCATATTGGCAAAGCTGTGGTGCAGCTGCATCAGATGCCATATATTGGAATCGTCATAGCTTCCAGGGCAGCCAGCACACACATTCAGTATAATGCCCTGGGCATCGCATATGACCTGGCAGTTGATGGAGAGGATGCCCCTGCAGTTAATGTAGGCCTTACCCCATTCACCGGGTGGTGCTTTGATGCATACGTGTGTGAAAGCTATAGCACCCGCTACCCCAGGGTAGTCTGAGGAAATGTACATGCTCACTGGCATATGATGACATGGCATCCAGGAACTACTGGAATACTCTGGATGCAGATTCCTGTGAGATCCCCATGATATCCCCAGATGTGCTTTGGGAGGTACCTGTGGCTAGTATACCTAGGCCTACACATATCTCGGTATCCAATGGGATGGGTTTCCCTCAGCCTGTTTGATGTGTCAGGTGTGGCCGGCACAGCTCAACAATCTGCTGTAGGAGGTCTCTGTCCACCCCATAGCGTTCCACTATCTCCAGCTCATGTAGCCCCTGGTAGGTTACCCTGCGTCTGTACAGTCTTCTCTGTCTCCTCACTGAGGGTTGTTCGGCAGCATTCACATTCTCACTACCCTCAGTTTCCTGCACATGTTGGTCTATGTTGCCTGCTGCAGCCCTTCTCATTTCGTTGGATTGTTTTGTAAAATTTCCCTGCATGTATACACCAATGGTGTAGAGTGTGGAAAAACCCGAGTTAATGGTGCTTGCTCACTTTATCGTAGTGTTCTGGGCTGGGCTGGGCCTGTAATCTGCTGATTGTGATAATTATCACCTGTTTGCCCAGCTTGTTCACCTTGACTACTCTCCTACTGCTGTTGTCCCTCCCAATTGCACTAGGCAGGTATAGACACACTCCTAGCTTAGGTGTGCTAAGCCAGGAACAATCCCAAGACACAGGGATCCAATGTACGTACAGTATGCCTGACACCCCCCCCCATGCTTTCACCTATATTCGAGTCCTGCACCCAGCTATCTATACACATACACTCTTGGGATCTGCATCACACCCTGGGGATAAATGGGATTCACTATTTTCCACCTCATTTGCATAGTATTGTCTTCTATGCATAGTTACATGACCCATACTAAACCTCCCCAAAAATAACCACTGCTTACTGTCGTGCAGATCCACACACAACTGGTTAAAAGCACCTTACTATCACCGTATTCGATGTCCCTTGTTCTTCCCAGCAACAAAACAACCATTCTCTGCATGGCTCAGACCCGGGACCCTGCACACCACAGACGATGTGCTTTACCACTAAGCCATGGCAGATATACATACATCTGAGGTTATCACGTACTGATCATCCAGCACATGCATTCAACAGTATAGGACATGATTCCATCATGTAGATTTATGCGTGCTAATGTCCACACACACACACACACACACACACACACATATGTATATATATATAGATATATATATATATATATATATATATATATATATATATATATATATATATATATACACACACACACACACACACACATATACATATACACACACATACGTAGATATAGAATATATATCTCAACAGTGGACCACGTGACACCAAAGCATTACACAAGAATGAAAAGGAAATCACATGCACCTCCTGCATTATGTACTGGTGTTAATATCAAGGCAATTGTGTTTCTGTGCGTCACACGGGTCCAGACTTTATTAAGGGTAAGATTAGGGCTGCTGACATTACTCACCAGACCTATTGTCAAATGTTATGTGTATGTCTTGCCAACCCAGTCTCTTGGCCGATTGTGACATTTATGGCCACTATCCCTTGAAAACAACAAAACACACTCCTCAACACATCCTGGAGCTAGCCACTCACAGACGCCAACACATAGGATATCACTGCCAAACACACACACCTGTCATGCCTTGGAATAAAACACCTACTTGTCTATTCTATCACACTACTGCATTACACAGTTACAGAACACACTACCGAGATTACTGGGACACGACACTCCCAGAGGTGTACTTCTAGGTGGGTGACATCATCAGCAAAGGAAAAGTCGGCGCTAAGTATTGCATGGAGTGTGAGCAGTCTAAAAGCATTATTTTGGAACCAGGCAGCTGGAGACATACACATACACAGTTGGCATGGCTGGGATTAGAACACAGACCTAACTACCTAATCACACAACAGCATCATACAGTTACCAAACATGCTACTGAGATTACTGAAACACAGACCTCCCAGAGGTGTACTTCTAGGTAGGTGACCTCATCAGCAATGGAAAAGTTGGCGATAGGGATTGTATGGAGTGTGAGCAGTCTAAAAGCATTATTCTGTCTCCAGGCAGACAGAGAGGCACACACAGTTGGCATGTCTGGGATTAGAATACATACCTATCTTATCACACTACAGCATTACGCAGTTACAGAAAGCACTACCAAGATTACTGGGACACAGCACTCTCAGAGGTGTACTTCTAGGTGGGTGACATCATCAGGAATGGAAAAGTCGGTGATAGGGATTGTATGGAGTGTGAGCAGTCTAAAAGTATTATTCTGTCCCCAAGCAGACAGAGAGACACACACAGAGTTGGCATGGCTGGGATTAGAACACAGACATAACTACCTTATCACACTACAGCATTAGACAGTTACAGAACATGCTACCAAGATTACTTAAACACAGCCCTCCCAGACGTGTACTTCTAGATGGGTGACATCATCAGCAATGGAAAAGTCGGTGATAGGGATTGTATGGAGTGTGAGCATTCTAAAAGCATTATTCTGTCCCCAGGCAGACAGAGACACACACACAGTTGGCATGGCTGGGATTTGAATACAGACCTAACTGCTTTATTACACTACAGCATTACGCAGTTACAGAATGCACTAAAGAGTTTACTGGGACACAAAGCTCCCAGAGGTGTACTTCTAAGTGGGTGACATCATCAGCAATGGAAAAGTCAGCAATAAGGATTGCATGGAGTGTGAGCAGTCTAAAAGCATTATTCTGTCCCCAGGCAGATGGGGACACACACACACACAGTTGACATGGCTGGGATTAGAACACAGCCCTAACTACCTTATCACACTACAGCATTATGCAGTTACAGAATGCGCAACTGAGATTATTAGGACAAAGCACTCCCAGAGGTGTACTTCTAGGTGGGTGACATCATCAGCAATGGAAAAGTCAACGATAGGGATTGTATGGAGTTTGAGCAGTCTAAAAGCATATTTCTGTCCCCATTCAGATGGAGACAAACACACACCAGTGGTGTGATCAGGACAACTGCCTATCTACGGACCACTATTCCAATACTACATACATATGAGCTGCGCCACAGACACTACACCTTTCAAGACTGTCAATATGACCTTCTAGGAATGCGGACATCGACATGGATGCTGGCAGTTATGATGTACATACCTGTGAACCAGTGTGTTCAATGTAGGAAACCATCCTGAAGCGGGGTATGGCCATCTGTTGACTGGACGACTACTATCGCTATACAGGGTTACAATGGCCATGCCCATACACATAGAGGCATGTAACCGATACAAGGCCATGCTCACAGACTTAGTAGCACATGGCCATTTGGAATGCACTATCTGTCCATCTACACAGCATTATACTGGGCATGCTCACACACTTAGTAGCACAGGGCTGTTTTGTATGCACTCTGATTCTAAACATGGAAGGGCACAATGGCCATGATATTACAGTTAGATGTGAACAACCCATTGTAATGGACTCTGGTGTTGATAGTTGTCATTGTTTGCAGGAGCACTGCACTGCATATATTTGACACCGGTCTTCTACACAACGTCTGCTGCTGTCCATCACCTTAGAGGTACCAATCTAAACCTGGCACACTAATACCACCAGTGGTGATGTCCTGCCAGGAGTGGCTACTTCGCCCATATAGTGCCCTTCATAGAGGAATGTCCTGAGACCAGGTTAACACCCTGACACCTAGAGGACAACTGTACTGTATGTGTATGCTAAACAGTGCTAGATGTGTAGTGTTCATAATCACAGCTGCCCAATGTAGATCCAACAATGGGGAATACTGGCATCTGTGCAGTGAGGAACACCTGGCTGAAGGCTCAGTTAGGCATAATAGCACTACCACCATATACCTCGGATACAGACATGTGGGCCATAACAGCCTACAGACTTCCCAGGTGGTGGTGTCCCCATGTACATGAAGGCCACTGACATGTACTGACCAGTACACCCTCAAAAGGCATCACAGATGTGTCAGGTGCAGATCACGGTGTCAAAAGCTGCATTCTAGGATGTAGCCCTCAGACATCACCATGTCCTTGGACCAGCAACACACATCCATACATGTGGTAGAACATATATTAGTACAACACCATGTGACCCATGACCAGTGGGCTGTACCTAGCTCTACATCAACTGTGCAGACTATCCATGTACTGACACAGTTGCATCATGTGTTATGCAATGCAATGATACCACTGTTCATAACCAGGTTGGCTGTACACATAACAGGGGCCCAGGGTCATATACAGCAGTCACAGATGACTGTTGCTGTACACCAGTAAACACCCTCATGTTTGGATATGACATACATGTACCTGCCGTGGATATGTGCATGCCACACACACACACACACACACACACACACACACACACAAAACACATATGTACATAGCATACCTGTTGCTTTCCTTCATGCAGACAGGTGGCTACAGCAATTACACACATGCACATGGAAGGTAGGTCCATGGCTGTTGAATGCTAACAGTACATAAAGTGTGATATCAGTGTTGACTGAGGTAACATTCCCTCTGTACTGGTTACCTATGACAACTATCATATCATACAACAGTCCATGTGTCATGTATGTCATCACACATGTCCACCAATCGCAATGCCTACAAACATAGCTAAATGACAGGAATTTAGGACCTACACACATGTACATGTAGTGGTGTGCGTTCAGCTACCATACGTGTGCAGCAGCTGATGTTTGCAGGTGATGTGTGTCTTACTACACCATCAGTTACAATGCAGCCCCATCATTGCCAACTGTATATGGTGATATACTGACAGTACGGTAAGATGTACATCAGGTATGGACAGATGTGTGGACATAACTAAGTGGTGGGCCATTTTTACAGATGGATGTTTGCTGAAGACAGCTCACATTTGTGTCACAAGCCATCCTACAATAACATGTGCAAACACTAAGCTATGTTTATGTTAATTGAAGGGGAACACATGCAACCTACACAGCAGTCAGGGTGTCACTGACTGTAAATCACTTGACACCTGTAACACTTAAAACCTCCCTTGTGCATATATCAGCACAATTGCCAAAGGTAGCGTTAGTACACATTGTAATGCGGGCAATACTGCTGCATGTCTGTCATACGTATCATAAGATAGCAGGTGTTTGATTCACAGTACTGCCATGTATGTTTGCTTGTGTGTCCATATATGCCACGTATGGTGGGGACTACATCCCAATTGTTACTCACACTCTTGTACACTGTTGTAGAGATCTGTACATGCTGCAGTGTAGAAAGCAAGGCATAGGCAGGGGTGGGATGTGTATCACACACATGTGAGCTATCTGTATGTGCATGACATAGGTACATTCACTCCACAGTGTGTGTGTGTATGTATGCTTAACTGCCTGGTCCATGGAGTGAGGTTGTATGTTACCATAGTGAACAGATAGGACCCCTAACCCCTCCAGGTGTTGCAATCTACTACCATGTTGATGCTTTCAATCTTAGTCATTACTGACTACCTGTACATGTGTATTCTCTGTGTCATGTCATCTGGGTGCACAGTACTGTAATGGTGATTACCACATAGCCAGGGTTCCTTACCTCAACACTATCAAGTATGTGTGTGTGTTACAGTGTTGTTAACCCCGTGAGTGTGGGCGTGTTACTGTGTGTCTGAATACATGTGTGCGAATACGTGTGTGTGTGTGTGTGTGTGTGTGTGTGTGTGTGTGTGTGTGTGTGTGTGTGTGTGTGTGTGTGTGTGGGTGTGTGTGTATGTGTGTGTATGTGTGTGTAATTGTGTGTTCTCATCCTGTAATGTGAATGTGTATTACTGCTACACAGTGAGGCCTCATGCTATCAACTGGCCTCTACCCTTCTCATCAGCTAGACCTCTATGTAAACTCCCCGCCCCATTTAACTGTACCTGTGATGTCACCCAGTATGGATGTCACGTCTCTAGCCACTGTAGCTTAGTACACAGCTCCCATGCTCCTGGATCAGTAGATGTGTAGAATCTTTGGAATGTCAGCCTTTCTATCAGTGAGGTTGAAGCTATGAATAGCATGCTGGTATTACCATACATACCTGTGAGTAGTCCACATTTACACATGGGAAACTGCAAACAGTGGCACTCAACGGCACATGCAATTAGACATGAAGGAGGGAAGCAGGACATCGTTAACAACATGCTGTTACTGTTGTTACCAAGACACATACTGTGAACAGAAAACAATGCATTCTAAATCTGTACTACATGGTATGTCTGCTGCATGTCAACAGTACACAACAAATGTAGTCTACACTTATCTCCTTATTCTGTTCACCCTGTGCATCAGACCATATAAGCATGTCCCTGCACCGATGGTGTAGATGACAGGGATGCGGCACAGGCATCATCATATACACAGGGTGATAATGTTTGCCAGGGGCCTAGGTTGCACCAGTGTATGACATGATGTGTGTGGGTTAGGGCCTATGATCTAATTGGCCATGTGTGGCTGTTATGCATGTGAGTGTTGCGGTGCCCTTCAGATGTTTCTGGTGTGTGCGTGTATGTGTGCACACATTTCTGCCAAGTGTCTGGCCTACACAGGGGTATTATTGACAGCTCCCAACTCTACAGACCAGGTGTCACAGCTCACGGTGTCCCTCCATGGCCATGTGACCTGTGCCTGCCAGGTGTTGCACGGGCACTACTAGGCAGAGGTGCAGATTGGGTACTGTCCGATGACACATGTCCACTGGAACCATGTCTCTGTTGGGACCTTCCAGGGCCACATGCACATGGCTTGCTGTGTCCTGGTGTGGACAGCGCAGCACCAGCTGCACTGCTGCTGCTACCGTCACTATGGGACTGGGCATATGAGGTAGCTCATTCACGTAGACCTGCACCAGGTGATGTAGCCGGCCTACATCCACATGCCCTACGCCTCACTCCTACCAGATGTTCCAGCACAGACAGCTCAAGCTCACGGATTGTCATGCCACGGTCAAGGATTCCAACCATGTCACCCAATCGTCTGTCCAAAGCCACAGCAATCTGCTGTTGAGCATTTGCCAATGCCTGGATGTTGTTTAAAGAACAGATAGCAGCCCTCTGAAGCCTCTGCCCTTCTCTGTTCTGCCATTCAGCACGTGCCTGTGCCGCCATTACAGCCTGAAACATGCGTCTGGTGACACCAGCTGCTGCTCTCTGTCCTACAGGGGCATGTCAGCCAGAGGTCCTTCTATGAGCAGCACTGGCTACATGCCTGTGTGGCCCATCTCCAGTCATTTGCCTAACACCATGGTGTGAATACACACCATCTGTAGCCACCACACTTTCCTGTTCCAAGCTACCACACACCAACTGTCCTTCCTCTATGGCCACTGGTGATAGGGTATGTGTTGCCATGAGATCTGTGTGCGGGGATGAGGGAGATATAGGTGAAATGGCAACCAATGGCACTGATTCAGCCCCTGACAACCCTGCCTGTGCCTCAAACATATGTTCATCATCACTGCTAGAGTCTGTGGAGACACTAACATCAGATGGACCACAGGAGGATAACACACCTACATCACATGTGAAGGCAAACAAAGACTCTACATTACAATACAGACACACACACACACACACACACACACACACACACACACACACACACACACACACACACAGAGACACACCATGTATGTGATTTGACAGAAGGCATGCAACATGCATGTGATACAGCAGATGGCATGCAGCTCAGACAATAATAGTGGTAGTTATCATGCATCCCTGGGTTGCACACAACAGCATGCATGTGTCATAGCAGAAGCCATGCATTTCACACAATCATGGTAGGAAGCATGCATCCCTGAGTTATACCATGTGGACCAGCACAGGTTAACAGTACGCATGGCTGATGTGTGGCATATTACCTTGACATTAACATGTAGTATGACATGTAATCTGCTGACGTGTGCATTGACATGCATACACGTTAACACAATGGTGTCCTGTCACATATACAGTGGAGTAATGGTGTAAAATTGCAGTGTTGTCTGTCTGCCCTAGAGATAAAATGCACATTTAGCAGATGTGCATGACCATTGAAGGGTATTATGAGGTGTTTATATTGCTATACAGTGTGAAGTACAGACACAATGCCATTACTTGAAATCATGAATCATCTCTATTGCTATACAGTATGAAGTACAGACACAGTGCATCGCCATGACTGTGTGCATACAGAATACATATATACTGTAAATTGTGACCCACTTTGCTGAGGTGTATGCACACTAAACCATGATGTAAAATGTGTGGCACAGGTCACTGCAGGCCATATGGATGACACCCCTGCACATCTGCAAACATATTTTAGCTGCCTGGCAA
>NC_056732.1:901786374-901818874 GCF_019279795.1 Protopterus annectens
TCCACCATGGCTTGCTGTGTCCTGGTGTGGACAGCGCAGCACCAGCTGCACTGCTGCTGCTACCGTCACTATGGGACTGGGCATATGAGGTAGCTCATTCACGTAGACCTGCACCAGGTGATGTAGCCGGCCTACATCCACATGCCCTACGCCTCACTCCTACCAGATGTTCCAGCACAGACAGCTCAAGCTCACGGATTGTCATGCCACGGTCAAGGATTCCAACCATGTCACCCAATCGTCTGTCCAAAGCCACAGCAATCTGCTGTTGAGCATTTGCCAATGCCTGGATGTTGTTTAAAGAACAGATAGCAGCCCTCTGAAGCCTCTGCCCTTCTCTGTTCTGCCATTCAGCACGTGCCTGTGCCGCCATTACAGCCTGAAACATGCGTCTGGTGACACCAGCTGCTGCTCTCTGTCCTACAGGGGCATGTCAGCCAGAGGTCCTTCTATGAGCAGCACTGGCTACATGCCTGTGTGGCCCATCTCCAGTCATTTGCCTAACACCATGGTGTGAATACACACCATCTGTAGCCACCACACTTTCCTGTTCCAAGCTACCACACACCAACTGTCCTTCCTCTATGGCCACTGGTGATAGGGTATGTGTTGCCATGAGATCTGTGTGCGGGGATGAGGGAGATATAGGTGAAATGGCAACCAATGGCACTGATTCAGCCCCTGACAACCCTGCCTGTGCCTCAAACATATGTTCATCATCACTGCTAGAGTCTGTGGAGACACTAACATCAGATGGACCACAGGAGGATAACACACCTACATCACATGTGAAGGCAAACAAAGACTCTACATTACAATACAGACACACACACACACACACACACACACACACACACACACACACACACACACACACACACACACACACACAGAGACACACCATGTATGTGATTTGACAGAAGGCATGCAACATGCATGTGATACAGCAGATGGCATGCAGCTCAGACAATAATAGTGGTAGTTATCATGCATCCCTGGGTTGCACACAACAGCATGCATGTGTCATAGCAGAAGCCATGCATTTCACACAATCATGGTAGGAAGCATGCATCCCTGAGTTATACCATGTGGACCAGCACAGGTTAACAGTACGCATGGCTGATGTGTGGCATATTACCTTGACATTAACATGTAGTATGACATGTAATCTGCTGACGTGTGCATTGACATGCATACACGTTTAACACAATGGTGTCCTGTCACATATACAGTGGAGTAATGGTGTAAAATTGCAGTGTTGTCTGTCTGCCCTAGAGATAAAATGCACATTTAGCAGATGTGCATGACCATTGAAGGGTATTATGAGGTGTTTATATTGCTATACAGTGTGAAGTACAGACACAATGCCATTACTTGAAATCATGAATCATCTCTATTGCTATACAGTATGAAGTACAGACACAGTGCATCGCCATGACTGTGTGCATACAGAATACATATATACTGTAAATTGTGACCCACTTTGCTGAGGTGTATGCACACTAAACCATGATGTAAAATGTGTGGCACAGGTCACTGCAGGCCATATGGATGACACCCCTGCACATCTGCAAACATATTTTAGCTGCCTGGCAACCATGTCCACACATGGCAGACTTGTCAATACACCATGCCCAACATGACATTTGTGTACCACACACATGTGGTGCATGGCTGACAGTTAGGTCCAACAGCAGCAAGGGAAATGTACTGTATCTGTGGCCTGATGTGGTTGTCTGTGTATGTATGTGGATGCTGTACAGGTGACTACTGTCATGCTGTGACACAGTTATGATGTTCAACACATCTTATGTGGTCGAATGATGTTACGCCTCCACAAGCTGTGCACAAGCCTATAGGATGCCCAGTGTTCCACATCTGCAATATAACCATTCAACAAAGACTATAGTTGGACCATGTGTAGCCAATGTACAACAGGGTGTACACACAAACACATCACATCTACTGTGTGTTGATACATGTCTCTGGCCATCCTCCATGGCCATATGTGAACATGTGTTGGCCAAACAGTTGTGATGGCCATCTATCTCACATGTCTGTGTTGTCCCATATGACATACACCCATAGATGTCATATACTCCACTATCCACAGGGTTATGCAGACAAAAAGTTGTATGTTTGGTATGTTGGATATGTTTTATGGGATAGTGAGACAATGTTGTAGCCGGCCCACTACATGTCATGGACATGTCAGATGACACATCACAATGTGTGCACTCATAGCAGGGGCATAATCCACAATGGTGAATCCTGTGGGCTGCCCATACTCCAGCTCACTGTGCAGTACTGTTTGTGTACCCCACATGTGTAGTTCTGATGTGTAGTACATGACCCTACATTGAACAACACCTCCACTGTTGTATGCACAGCTGTCCACACATCTAGCAATGACAGTTTCTGAGGTTTCATGTTGGTGTTTCACTTAGTTTGTAAGTATTACACATGGGTAGCCAGTGTGATGGATTGCAGATGCGACCTGTATATTGTGACCGGACTATACATTATGTGTTTATGTGTTAACTGGCCACATGGTGAATAGATCTGTGCATTAACATGCCTGATACTTATAACTGTCTCACCTGCAATGGCCTGCTGTCTTAGCGGAATGCCAGAGGTACCTATATAGGGGTGACAGAGCAGTATGATCATTATCCATGCCTGTATGACAGCTACAGGGTGCAATGTGCATGTTAACACATTAGCCAGTACAATAGGACATACTACGGAGTATGAACATGTGTGTATACACAGAGTAGCATACTATAGTATGCAGCATGTGTGTATACATGCCTTGCATATGATGTTACATTACATATTGTACAGTGGCACATGCAACTATATGGGATATAATAGTTATATGTGCAGTAGTGACTTACCAGGCAACTCCAGGCTTGGTGGTTGAGAGACACCCACCTCCACGATGTCAGCTAAGGCTTGTGGATGCTGTTCTGATGGTGTCCCCAGGTTGGCCAGTAGCTCCTCGGTACGTGTGAGTGGGGGCTGGGTTGGTGGGCCACCACCTGTTGCACCTTGTTCCCTGGTGTTTGCATTCGCACGCTGTTTTGCACATCTGATCCGGTCTGTGCAGTGTCTGCGCACCTGCTGGTATGTGCGGTTATGGCCACCCACATCATTAACACTCCTGTGAAGTTCCTGCCACAGGTTATCCCGCTGCTGTGCATCCTGTGGCACATAGCTAAGCAGGACATCATAGTTGTCTTGGAGGTAAGGTATAAGGGCCTCATCCTCCAAGCGGGTATAGGCTGGGAGCCCTGCTCGTGGCATATCTGGAAGACATAATGATGGAGACAGGTCACAATATCTCAGAGATGCACAGAGATACAGCTGCACATACATGTGCATCACATTTATTACATATAAATAGTTGTCTTTGCAAATCTTCAAGACACTGACATGTCTGTGTCACACACACGTGTGACACCTAATGGGGATTGGATATTTTCACCATTGCTCATACTCCATGTGGATGCTGTCTTGATGTGGGCATGTCTGTTTGCCTGTACTAAGAGACAAACTAGATAAAAACAAATAACTGAATTCCAAAACAAAGGCTCTGAGAAATACCAGGACTATAAATAGTTGTAACAAATATTTAATATGAAGTGCTTTCCGTCGCTTTCAATAAAGCAACTTCTTCAGGCAAAATAACATATCTGCAATGCACATATAAATAGTTAAGTAATTTTGTCACATGATCAAACATCATTGATTAATAAAAAGTCACATGATACAAAATCACATAAAATAGTTCACATCGTGAACCATAAATCAATAAAATAAAATCAAACTATTAATGGTCATAACACCTCCAAACCGCAAAACTAACCCCATATTTTCCCCTAAAAATTTTCACATATAATAATATATTGGCGTGAACTGCTTTAACAATAACTGTTATCTATTAAGGCTCTTTGTTTGCCTGTACTGGTGTTCTTACCTATCAGCACATGCCTGGATGTGTCCACATTAATGCTGTCAACCTTGATGCTGTGTATATGTCACATATAAACACATACACTGCCTTAATGGACATGACCTGTGACAATGCAGACATGCACACGGAAGCCTTTTCATGCATGTGTTTTGCCATATACATCTTCATGGCACTGTACAGCAGTTCAATATCCTGCCACGTATCGCCTGTGTTGCACATGTGATACACATGGGACACTGGTTAGCCTGATGGTATTTGCAGGGATGGTTATCAACTATAGCATGTACGGCCAAGGTCATCTAGTAGTCTGTATGCCCTGGGCCATGTATGAGCCTAGGATGTAAGGTTATCTAGCTGTAGCTGACACCCATGTTTCCGGTGCCAGGTGAAGCAGTGCCACATAACTTATCCACATGGTTAATGATGCATCTACCATGCGGATATCACACCATGTCTGACAGAGGTGAAATGTGCAGCTTTGCTGGACAGGGCTGCATAGTATGGCAGGAGTATGTAACGTGTATGGCACAAGGATCTGTCCAGCATGTGGCGATCCTTGTACTAGGAAGGTGGATGTCCATGATATATGTATTTCAGATCAGGATATGTATGTGTAGCATGTCCAATATCACAGTGCTGGACATGTCTTTATGTAGGGTAGGCATCATGCTACATAGTGGAGATGAGGATTGTGAAGGCTGGTGTCGGCCATCCAAACATGGCCAATACCCCTTAAAGGTGATATGTGATCCGACACTGGAGTGATGAGTATGGCTGTACAATGATCTCCATATTCATGGATGGCACCCTGTCATGACTAGGGTTGCCTCTTATGACTACCTAATAGGCTTGGTGACGTCACTAGCTCAGGGAGGTAAACTGCACAGCAGCATCCCTTACACACAGTGTCCATTATTTTGACCACTGCCTAGGTGGCAGTTCATGGGTACAGGGTTATTAACCTAGCGGTGACAATGCAATATGCAGCTGTGAGATTGTGCACATATGTCACACACCTCACCCACAAAGCCCCTTCTGTTTGTTGTCCACAACACTGAGTCAGCTATTGCTCCTAGGTCATAGCAATTCACACACTTACATAGGCAGATGCCTCCCATTTGTCTGTGTGGTATGGGCTACAGTGAGGGGGAGTACAACAAATTAACCCTGTTTTACTGTAGCTGCCACTGGTGTGATATGCACATATTACTCAGAAACCTTTTGTAGTGTTGGTTCTGTCAACAGTCCACTGGCAGAACACTCCTGTGACATACAAAGGTACATCTAGTATACTGAGTGTAGGTGGAACACAGTATGGGTAATGATGTCCTATGACCTTTCACAGGTATGATATGCAGTGTAAAATCATCCGTACTGTTATCTACATCTGTACTGCTAACAACATATACGTTGATTAAGGTTCATGGACTTTCAGATCAGACTTAGCAGGGTAGTAGTGGAGTGCCTCCCATTATGAGTGGTGTCTCCACTTTGTGGGTTGTGATAACTGTTTGTGTGCACCATTCAGTATTTTCACAGACTGACATGAAGCTATGTTTTACATGATGTGTATGTGTAGAAGCAAACTGTTTTGCCATATGTGTATGATGCAACCAGGGATGTGGGCAGGTCCCTTGCACCCTGAATGCACCTTGTACCATCATAGTTATGGTTACAGGGGCTCTGTAGTGTTCATGGATATGTGATTGTGTACCTGTTGGGGGGGGGCAGTGTGTTTAATTTAGCCAACACCCTATCTGTATTGCTTATTCATCCTCAGCACTTGTTCAGAACATGTAAGCACTTCATCAGCTACTAATTACTATAGCACTCAGTCCTCATTACCTACAAGTAAACAGTGTTTGTACTTACATTTCCTGCTTGCTTCGAGGAAAACAGCTCTTGTACACACTTTCCTCACATATCTAGTGGGAAATTGTTAAATATTCAGGCATATCCAAGTGTCAATTCCCAGTGTTATTGCCTGTCTATATGATGAATATGGGCATCATGAGGCAATATAGAAATTGTCTCATGTACACAGTCAATACTCCCCTCCTAACATACAACACTACAACCTGTGGGAGATGCACATATCTTGCCATGCTGGAGGTAAAGCTCTCTCCAACCCAGACTGAACCTGACAATCATGTGGGGATGTTAAATGTTTGCACCACACCACACTCATCACATAGTCTCACTAGATCTCCACCACCACAGGCCACACATAGTAAGACTACAGCATTTGCAGAGCCTCTCAATACTACTCTGTCTAGGCAACAGAGAACTCCAAAGCAGAAATGCAGGCAGCCCCCATCCACCAACACAACACCAATTACTTATAGCCCACAGACACAGTGTACCCATCAACCACAGCCAATAGGGCGATATAACGTACCCAACACACTAGTCATAAGTGACTCTATAGGCGGTCACACTGATGACCTACTCAGCAGGCTACACAAGGTGATAGTTACTGTCAGCTGCCTGTCAAGTAACAGCATCCGCAACATAACCTATGCACTCAGGTCATTCCTCAACAGGTACAATATGACTGCGTCATTCTCCATGTTAGTGTGAATGCCCTGAGATGTATCCTCCTGGACTACATGTAAAGAGACATGGAATAGCTCTCCGATCTTGTAGCCCAGGCAGGTATCACCCTAGCCCTGAGTAGCATTCTGCCATCATCCAGACTGATAACGCAGTACAAGGACAAAATGATTTACTTCAACAATTGGCTATGCTTCTGGTGTCATTCCAAGGGTATCCAGTATCTGTCTACTTTTAATGACATGGTCGACAGAACGAAATGCTTTGGCACAGATGGCCTGCACCTGTCAGCCCTGGGATTCCAGATAATGGCTAAGGCTTTTGCTGCTCTTATAGTACCTGTTTTAGGCATGGTTCAAATAACATATTCACCACCATAACAGGAACAGGAAAGCAAAACCTGAGGGTAATGCTACTCAATGCTTGACGTCTTCATCTCAAATGCACTCACCCGAGGCACTCCTTGTAATGGACCACTTCAATATCTGTGCAGTGACTGGGACCTGCTTCTAGGCTCCAGAGAGCACCCCTGCACTACCAGGCTATTACTCATACCACACCTTTCATTCATGTAACCAGGACTGGAACACCCATGGTGGAGGTGTGTCCATATTTCCCAAGGATATCCACACCTCCAGGCAAGTTGCTTAGCCCAATGCATCAGGGGTTATCCAAGTGCAACTAACTTTGGCCATAACTGCTATACAAATTGTAGCTTGCTACAGATCCCCCACCATACCCCATGGTTAACGGTCCTCACTTTGTGGTGTACTGGAAAGTAGGGTTCAAACCGACACACTACTGATGTGTGACTGACACTACCCCACCATTAACTGGGATACCTACTCATGTACCAACACATTAGGCCAATGATTTCTGGGATTCATAACCTCCAATTGCCTGGATCAGCCTATCCACACCACCACCAGGGCCAACAATATCCTAGACCTGGTTATTACCAACATGTGTGACTGGTGTTCCACACCTGGGGTTATCTCCTCATTGGTCAGATCTGAATGTACGCTAATCACCCTTGTTATCCACATCCCGGCACCACACCCTTTACGGAAAACACAGTACAATATTTCTACAAAGCCAACTTCAGGCTTCTTATGACAGCAGTAGTAAACGTCATGACCCCCGTGCAGATGGACAATACAGTTCCAACTGCTGAGTCATACACAACTGCACTTAATTATCACTTACACGACTGCATGGATCATGCTATCCCAAACAGAACCATGATGGTACCCACCAGAAAATGGATGCCACTCTGGTGGTCCACTGCCATGGACATAATATTCAACAGAAGGAGGAGACTGTTGCAAAGTAGAGTACAATCCCATGAGTGGAGGAGCTCCCTGGTCAGCCTCAGTAAGAATCTGAGCTCCATTATCACATCCTCCAAAGCTAGCTTCGTAAACATAACCGTGACTAATTCCAAGGACTACCACAAAGCGTTCTAGAGGTATGTCACTACCCTCGATGATGATACCCACATCTCCTCTGACATACAGCCGTAAGGCACAAACATTACAGAAGTGATTGATATTGGCAATATCCTGGCAGATAGGTTCAGTGCTAACTTTACACCCCTATCACACCCTAAAGGGCCCATATCTATACAGGAACGATGTAGAGTCCCTGCGATCACAACTACACAGTTCAAAGCTGCACTCTCTAAAGCCAGAAACACAGCATCCTTGTGACCGTACAACATCCCAGGCTACGATTTCCACAAACTTCAGAATGAAATGGCTTCCCACATGGGCACCATATTCACTAATAGCCTTGCATCAGGCAATGTGGCCCCTGAATGGTGCACAGCAACAGTTATTACACTCCACAAAGGTGGCATCACAATGGACCAGGGGAACTATTGCCCTATACGTCTGACTAGACTGTTCTGCAAGGCTATGGAACACATCATCATGGATCTCATTCACAGAGACATTGGTGGCCTCCAAACCTTTGATCCCACCCAGTTTGGATTTTTTAGGGTCAGACCATGCCTCCTAAACCTGGTGGAGTCCTTTGAGACAGTTACTATGGCAGTCAATGAGGGCAAGGAGGCCCACACATCCTACCTTGACCACTCAAAGGCTTTCAGCACCATTCCCCCATTCTGGAATTGTCAACATACACATCCACCTGCACATTAACCCCTATGTCATGAGATGTTATGCAAAGTGGCTCATGGGCAGAACCCACACAGTGAGGGTAGCATACCCTAGGTCCTACTGTAAATCAGTTACAATTGGTATCCCCAGACCTTGGTCATAGGGCCCCTCATGTTCGGTATATGCTTCTCTGAGGTACAGGCTAGCACAGAAGGACCTACCCTGAATAGGTTTGCAGACGACTGCAAACTAGGGGCCATGATTGATTCCCCAGCTGATACAGACACCCTCCATAAGGGTGTCACTGGGACCGATACCTGGTGTCAATAACATGGCCTCAAGCTGCATGCCACAAGGTGCATAGTCATCCCCTTTGGATTACACCAATCACCCGCAGACTATCACATAGGTGGTAGTCCCCTACATACATAAGACGTAATAAGGGATCTTAGAACCCAAGTAGACAGCAGTCACTCCTTTGATAACCATATTGCCAAGGATATCCTTCTACGTGGCCCCCTCACTAATCTCTAATGGGTTTGTAGCCGGAACAAAGGCAGCCATTGTGCCTCTCTACTCATTACTTATGAAACACGTTAAAGGGTACAACACGCCATTTGGGATGTACCTTACAAGACAACAGCAACGGCTTTAAATACCACAACATTACCACACCGAGGAATACTGACCTCTGAAGGATGACATATGCAGCACAACTACAGAAACCCCAACTGTACACATTTGCATACCGCATACACAGAGGTGATCTCTGCTGAACATACAAGGCCCATGTCCAAAACAATATTGATGGATATGCTCCACATAAGCAAAAGCCCCCGAGAGCCACATGCTCTGGGATATGTACCTAAATGCAACAATGACTAGGATGTGCTGGAGGGATATATTCCTGACCCGGACACTCACCATGCTTTGGAACTTGATTCCTATGTACATCAGACAGGGACCCTCACTAGCACTCTTCAAGAGATACCTCGATGGGTGGATGGGAGACAGACATGTACACCAGGGATCACTGCAGTGGCTCTGCTGTACAGAGGCACAGTAAATGAGTGGCTCTGCTGTTCACAAACACAGGACACTAACCTAGGGAGGTGCCGCAAGTGAAAACAATGTAGTTAGGCTTACGTATGGCCTTGGCCAGACAGCATAGTACCCAACTATGAACCTATGAAGCTATTACATGTCCTTTGTGCATGGATAATTGACTAGTTCTTCCATTTCAATTAGCTATTATGCTGATACACTGTCTGGTGACTACAAGTCATATGTATCCTGTTATTGTGTATTGTACATGCCAATAGACATACCTGATGTTTGCATAACATAACAAGAATGCTATGTAAAATGTTAGACATATCTACCTACAATACTGTACATTTCACATTTTTGCCACAATATCCCACAATGCAAAATCATAATTGCACAGCAGGACCACCTTAGACATGTTATTCTCAGTTATACGCCCATACATATGCCTACTGTTACAGTATATCAACATATACTATCCCCTGTTATGGCACGTACTTGTTGGACCAACCCTGCCACTGACAGCAGCTGGAGTGGAATTGCTGTGTTTAAAATCCTTATATAGCATCCCTTGTGGTGTATGAGGTGTTTACCTTGTGGCCCACAGCAGTACACACAATTTCTACGAGCGTTACTATGCTCAACAATACATCACTACATAATACCTTTTTTCACTATATGCATTGCGTACACTTTAATTATTACAGAACAGGTACTACATACACTAACATACTGAGTGTTCTACATACCTTATTAGTATCCTGAGTTGATGGTAATATAAGTCCTATTCATTTTCTGTTGTAATGTTTTTCAGGTATGTACATACGGTTTGAATGTATGACAAGCCATCCTTTTATACTTGGATATCAGTAACATGTGGTATCCTGCCATCAGCTGTGCAGCTACTCCATTAGCCAATGACATGGCAACAGTGGAGTATAATTGAATACTCCACTTGGGCGTTGTCCCTATGCCCTACCTTCGAAGAAAACTGCCTAGATGTGTTGTTTGTGATGAATTGCAACAGCTATATGGAGACACACAGAGATATATTAACTTCATGGCCCCCATGGATTGTGTGTAATGGCTAGAGGATGTAGTTCTACATGTGAGTCTAGCTGTTATATCAGCTGTCTGATATGGGATTATTGCAATCAAACCCTGTAACATCGGTGTCTGTTCCGTTGTACAACAGCAACAATTTCACATAGGGCCATTATAGTGTGTCTTTGACAAGGTATGTTAAGGCTTCTGCCGATGTCATAGAGTGAGTGGATTTTATTGATGCTATTACAGTCTGTATAGCAATTGTTTCGGGTGTGGGGGAGATGTAGGTGGTTGTACATAGCAGATGCAGGTGTGAAGGAACTGCATTTATACATATTCGATATGTGTGTGAGGGCTCCTTCCCTATTTGAAGACCTATCCTTTAGTAGACTAATACTATGGTAATTGCAGGCTTATTCATTAAGCCATTGTTAATTGGTTCCTGTATAGCATGCATGTGATGTTGGTCCTTCAATCCCTTTGGAAATGCATCGGTATGTAATGAAATGTTGCTACATGAAAGCTGTCTCGTGTATTTCTATCACAGATATTTGCACTCATTAGAGTTGTGTTGGTGACTGAACCTCTTTGATTTGGGTTGCCAACTTTTCAGATGGCCATAGTGGAACATTTGCAGGACACACATCGACACATACCCACGGTCAGTACAAAGTATAGAACTTTACATATATGCCTATATAAAAGCTTATATTCTTGTAGTGGTTTACTTGCTTATCCTGTTTCTTGTTACATGTAGCTATTTTAAATACATATGACTATTTTATGCAACAATTACATTAAATATGAAACATTCCAACTGTCTCGAGATTGTAGGACATTAGTATTTGTACTCATTTTGGTCAGGACACTATCGCACATAGAGGGACTGCCCCTCGCAAGGTAGGACAGGTGGCAACCCTATCTTTAGCTCATGTCCAAAGCACATATTTGTAATACTGTATAGACATATATACTCTCCATATCCTTTGTTTATAATGTTCAGTCGTGGCGGAATGTGTGATTGCTATGGTCCATGTTATGCACATATTTGAAGACTTCAACCGCTGTATACGGCATACCCAAGATTCAGGAACGCACACACTTCCAACAACCACATTACCGTTCCCAGACTCCCAAACCCCACAATACTGAACACTCAAACTCGCGACAGTCAAACTCACAGAACTAACACAAACACAGAACACACACACGCAAACACAGACACACTGCTACCCATCACATCCAAACAAACCATCCTACACTACGTATGGCCAGGTGGCCATGCCCCCATACACCCCCCATGTGGGTGGCTGCACCCCCCACACCACACCTACTTTAATAATCTACCTCCGAGATAGCACAAGCAGACACATAAAGCAAACCCACACAGACAAATTACAGTCCCCCAGAAACACACTCCACACTCAGAACACACACTTACACACACTACAGCAATCAGAAACACACTTACACACAGTACCTACCTGAACCGCAGCACCAGAAGCACTAACTAAATGTCCCTTAACATCGTGATAATAGTTCTGGTGTTCCGGTACTGTGGTCGTTCGGTCTTTAAGCCTCGTGATTACGTGCGTCAGTATGTAAAGCATTTGGTATTTGGTAGTATCCTATTTATATGTACCTCCATGGCTGTGTAGATGTTGTTAACCTATCTATATAATTGCATATATATGTATATCCATATATATCGACATATATCTCTCTATGACCCTTTCTCTCTCTCTCTCTCTCTATATATATATATATATATATATATATATATATATATATATATATATATATATATATACATATATATATATATATATATATATATATATATAGATATATATATATATATATATATATATATAGAGAGAGAGAGAGAATACACCTTTTGTTCGGTACATGACAGTGTATACTATTTCCTGAACTCCTCCCTTTTGTATTTTAACCTGTCACAATACACACCTGCTGCTGGTACATCTCAGGTAGCTTAGTGGTAGGTTATTGTGAAGATCGTGTACATGGTTGCGTGTTCTACTCCTGCCAGTGGTTGTTTTACCTTTCAGAGCAAGCACTATTAGTACAAGGGTAAATAATGCACATTTCAGCGGTTCTGGACAGCTTTGCCTGTGATCTGCACGATATTCAGCAAAGGTTAGACCTGTGTTGCGCATATCCATGTAGTCATGTTTAAACGACGCTTAACGGCGAAAAACCCGCTAACATGTGCTTAAACATGCTCTAATGACTTGCATCCAACATCCATTATTCGGGACATCAGAATTACATAGCAGCCCTTGCAGGTCATGGAACTAGGTCCATGTACGAGACAGTCAGTGGCTTTAACACTGAGGTATCTGGGATATGTACAAGTGTTATGGTGTTTAGTATGTAGAGTGTACTATGGCAGTTTTACCATACTGCAAACAAATGTGTAACTCAGTTGGTGTACATATGGATGATAACTATTAATGGTATGTCCAAGTGATGCTTAATGGATATGCTCCAGCTATGGGAATCCATGTCACAGTGAGCCACACACTGTAATGTGCTACACCTTGTCACAACCATAACTGGAGAATGCTGGGGTGACAGATACCTGTCATGAGTACTCCCCATGCTTTGGAGCTACATCCCTGATTACATTATATGGAGCCCCTCATTAACACACCAGGGAATCCTTGCAGAGTGGGTGGGGAACAGTGGTTACACCCGAGGGATCCCGCAATTGGCTCTGCTCCACAGAGGGAAAGTTAGTCAATCAATGGGGTGGTGACAGCAGACACATTTTAGCTAGGCTTATGAATGGCCTTAGACATTTAGTCATGTACCTACCGATGTACCTAGGATCCTATACATACAGTATCAACACATGCTGTTAGCTTAATTTACTGTTCAGGTATTGACTTACCTTGTGCCAACAGCAGTTGTGTGTGCAATAGTTGAGGGCTACCTATGTAGGATGCACACAGTTGACCACCTATACTTGATAATTTACAGGTGGTCATGTGTGTGTGTGCCATCCCTTTTACTGTGTGTGCAGGTAGAGAAGTGTGCCAGTCCCTAGGGGCCTACACTCTCAGTGTATGTGCTATATGTTCCCACTTTGCCAAGGCATGGGCATACTGGGCACACCTCTGTCTGCCTACTGGGGCTGGCACAGGGTGTTTGTGGTCTGAATCCCTCTGTGCCTGTGGTGCCCTTGGCAATTGAGGTGGGCTGTGACGGCCTTCACCATTATGTCCCTGCTGCAGCTGTTTCTGCAGGATCATATTATGTAGCATGGCACATACTATGAAGATGTAGACACATGTGCCTGGAGAGTACTGCAAGGCTCCACCAGATATGTCCAAGCAACATAACCGTGATTTCAGCATCCCAAACACATGCTCTATGATGATTCTGGTTTGTGCGTGTGCTTCATTATGGCATTCTTGCATGGGTGTGTGTGCATTTCTGATGGAAGGCATCATCCACGGCTCCAGTGCATAGCCAGCATCCCCTACAAGGTGGCCATATGGGATGTCCCCGCTGACAAATACCTGGTACAGCTGTCAGGCATGCCAGATGTGGGAGTCGTGGTAACTTCCAGGGCTGCCAGCACACACATCCATGATAATGCCCTGGGCATTGCACACGACCTGGCAAATGATGGAGTGGTATCCCTTGCGGTTTATGTATCGCCTACCATGCTCACCGGGTGGTGACTTGATATGTATGTGCATGCAGTCTATTGCACCCAGTACCTCCGGGTAGTCTGCCACATGGTGGAAGAGGTGCATATTGCTGGCCAACTCCTCCTGAGTTTGAGGGAAGGATATATGCTCATTGGCATGTGGTAACATGGCATCTAGGAACTGGTGGAGTACCCTGGATGCTGATGTCTGTGAGATCCCCATGATATCCCCAGTTGGCCTTTGAAAGGTACCTGTGGCTAGTATTCTCAAGATTACACACACCTTTGTGTCCACTGGGATGGGTTCCCCTCTGTTGTTTCTGGCTCTGAGGCATGGCTGGCACAGCTCAAAGATTTGCTGTATGATGTCCCTGTCCACCCTGTAACACTCTACTATCTCCAGATCATCTAGCACCTGGTAGGTTACCCTTGGTCTGAACACTCTTCTCCTCCTCCGGTGCCTGAGGTGGTTGTCAGCATCATCCTTCACACCACCTTCAGTCTCCAACACATGCTGATGAATCACAGCTATAGCAGCTCCCAACATGTACATTGTAAAAGTTTCCTATCTGTTTACACCGATGGTGCAGTGCTTGGGAATACACGAGTGTGTGTGAGGTGCCTTCACACTTTATACTATTGTGCTTTGGAAGCTGATGATGTCATAGGGTGTGTATGTACAATCCGAGCTGTAGGGTATCTTACTTATGTGTTTTACCGCAGGTACTGTTATTGTGGTGCCTTTAGTGTTGAATTACACTTGGCTGCCATGGATAACCTCTTGCCCTTGCCTTCACTTTTCAAACTGATTACCCTCCCATTGTCAGGCATGCATCCAGCAGCCTGCTTTCTTGTTTTGTACTTTCCCAACCCAGGATCGTGTTGTGAAATGTGTTCTATAGCCAATCTACTGCAGGTTTGCTTTGCTCTGCTGTGACAGTTTTCTTTTCTTTGCAATCTGGCTCCTCCCCTTTTCTGTTCTGCAGGTTGCTGCTAGCAGCCTTGTTAGCTACCGTCAATGGCCCACTGTGAGTTAATAGGTGTTAATTACTCAGTTGTACTCCAATTACCATACTGTGGCATTTCCTTATTGTCTTCCCGTAACCTTCCTGTTTCAGCTGTGGTGCGCGCCGCAAGCAGTCATTTACTAGGTTTCGAGTGCTTTGTCATCCGCGTACACATGCACTTTCAGTCACCTTGTGTGCTCTCAGCTAAGCAAAGCTATGGCTACATCCACACCCCTATCCTGCGGCTTTGCTTAGCAATGGGCAACCCGGATTAGCAATGCTCCAATGTGCTTAGAACTACGGTGACACGCCCCTCTGCTGATGTCATGTATACCTCCAGGCCACTCCTCGGTGTTATACTGCTGCACCGTGTGGTACAGCCTTACTCCACAAAGAGTTTGCGATTCAGTATTACTTGCCTCATTTGCATGGCATTGACTACTAATTCATAGTTGCCGAACACTGTCACAGACACTTAGCAACCCTTGCACCTTGTTTGTGGTGTGGCATGCATACCATTGACTATTACGGTGAAATTATGATTTGTGTTACATTGCAGTTTTATGACATCTATATATAATTTCCTTGTGTTCCCGTTTCCGCACACATGCCCTGCGGTTGTACATTGCATTAGTGTGGCCATGACATTAAATGTTATTTTTTATGTGTTGTACGTGTTTTTTATGCCATTGGCTGCATATTTAGCCATTGGCATATGTTAACTTTGTAATATGTAAGTTTGGTCCACTTTGATGTCTCCGATGTTCTGTTTGAAAAAATGTAAACCATTTTTTTGGTTTACATTTCAGTATGCTTACGCTACGCCTGCACCACTTCATGAATCGCTATGTACCTTCATTTGCATGCTGCACTACTGCACATGGGGTGATTAGAATACATGCGGCAAGAGCTGCACAGCTCTGGCGTACGCTGGTAGTGCACATGAAATCGGATCATACCTGAATCGCTCAGTGGCCATATTTGGCATTAGACTGCCTATGCTACGCCTGCGCCTGGCACAAGCTTTGTGAATCCCGGGGACCATTTTGCTCTCATCCATTGCTTTGCTGATCTTCTTGAAGGAATTCATCAGGTTAACAGGCATGACCTACCAAAATGGATTAGATCTAATGCCTGAAGGTTATCTATGTCATTATTTACCATGTACATGATTATTCATTCCATGGCATTACATATGAGACCCTCAGGCTTATAGGATGGTAGTTTTCCATGTCCAGGGATAGCCTGTCCTTGTGCAGAGGGATAGAAGTTGCAGTCCTCCATTCATATGGTGCAAAGCCTGTTTGGATACTTTGATTGAATAGTGCTTCTAGTTGGCCTGATAGGTCATGTTTAATTTTATTAAGGAGGCATCCTGGGATATCATCAGATCACATCACATTGATGCAGCATTTTTGACCTTAGAGAGTGCATTGATGACCTGTTCTCTAGTAATAGCTGGGGATATTTCTTGAGATATGTCTGTCAGAAAAAGCATGGTAGGTGCTGATTGGTATCATATGATTGTTGCATGAACAATTGGAGTGAATTCAGAAATTTCTGTAATGCCTTATGGAATGATAATTTTATAATTTCTAATTCTCTCATTCTATTTAGTGTACCAATACAGGATGATATACCCAAAACTCAAGTACAAATACTATGGTCAATTCTTGCAATTGCAAGGAAAGTTGTCACAAAAAATTGGAAAACCAATTCTTCTCCCTCTTTTAAAAATACATTTATTTATTTAGCTGCAGCGCTATGTGATAAAGAAATATCTAACATAAAACTCAAAACAAAAAAAATAACATGCAAATTAATTGCTTGGGCTAAGTTACACTTATTATTGTAAAAATTTTAATTGATTTCCTGAATGTATACAAATGTTTAACTTTGTTATGGACTCTGTATATAGTTTTTTTTTCAATTATGATTGTAAATATGTTATGGCTGTTATTGTTCTTATTAAAAATAAAAAAAACATTTTTGGAAAAAAAAGAAAAAGCATGGTAAAACTGGAGCTGAATTCATCAGGTATCAGCCCAAAAAGGCTAATAAAATTACAGTTTCAGCAGTGTCTCCTGTCACTGGACAGTAACACCTTTAAATTATTCATGGTTGGCTTAGCTTTGTTGGATATTGTATGTCTGAAAAGAAACCTCTTCAAACCTCAAAGGTCTCCTAAGCCATTAAACTTGTCTCAGGACTTAATTTTCTGTGTTCAGAGCTATCCAGACCTTGCTGTGGTAGAGGGAAGTCCTACTGCTTACCAGTGGGAGTGGTGAGCATTGTACTGACTATCTAAACACTAGAGGAGTGAGTTCCAGCTCTGAAACTGTAATTTTATTAGCCTTTTTTGGGCTGATTTCTATCCCTGTCAACTTTCTGGTATAAAAATGTGTGTGTTTGCACATTTTTTGCATCGTGCAGCACCACGGGGCTACAGTTAAACTATCCCAGATGCCAGAAAGTCTGCTTTTCAAATTTCCTCTTAGAACTAGCTGGTTCCTCAGTAGTAGCACTAAAATCTGAACCCCTGTGACTAGCACTTGCTCTAGAACCTGCTGGAAAGCACTAGGAAGCCTTAAACTGATACAAGCACTCAACTCTCCTTGTCAATAAGGAGACATTAATCGTAGACACTAAACAGCCTATAATTGCAAAGTATCTTGCAAAGGTAAGGGAAAACAGCTCTTAAACTTTACAAAAAAGCACCTAAACAGGCATGTCCAAGGGTCAGCTTCCAGTGATTTCTCCTGTCCACCTGGTGAATCTGGGCATACTTGGGCAATGCAGCAACTGCCTCATGTACACAGGCAATCCTCTCGTCCTACCACCCAAAACTACAACCTGCGAGAGATGCACTTAAATAGCCAAACTGGAAACAAAGCTCTCTCCAGCCAAGATAGTGCTGGACAGTCAAGAGGAGAAGGTTAACACCTGCACTACACCTCAAGCAACACATAGCCCTTCAAAATCCACACAATCAACACCCACACATAGCAACACTAAACCCACATATGCAGAGGGCCTTAACATTAACCTGCTGCCTAAGCAGCAAGGACCTCTGAAACTGAAACGCAAACAAACACCAGTCACAACCAAAGTGACGCATAGCTCACAACACCAGTATGCCACCCAACAACAGCTCCTAAGGCAAGATAAATTACCGACACTTTGGTCATAGGTGACTCTATAGTTAGGCACACTGATGTCCCACTCACCAGGCTGAACAAGGAGAAAATTACAGACAGCTGCCTGTTGGGTGCCAGGATCCGCCACATAACGCATGCACTCAAGTCACTCCATAACAAGTATAAATACGGTTCTGTCATTGTCCATGCTGCAGTGACTGATTTGAGACATACCTCCCTGGACTACATGAAAAGAGATATGGAAGAGATCTCGAATCATGTGGCTCAGGCAGGTATGACCCTAGCCCTGAGTAGCATCCTGCCTTAACCCAGAATGATACGACAGTATAAGGACAAAATGACTGACTTCAACAATTGGCTAAACTTCTGGTGTCATTCAAAGGGGATCCAGTATCTGTCTGCCTGGTAAGACATGATCGACAAACCACGATGCTTTGCCAGAGATAGTCTGCACCTGTGACCCCTGTGATTCAGGTTACTGGCTAAAGCTCTCACCACCCCTATAGTGCCTTTTTAGGCAAGGTTCAAAGGACAAAACCAACACGTAACAGATACAAGCATGCAAAATCTGAAGGTAATGCTACTCAATGCTAGAAGTCTAAACCTCAAAATGCACTCTCTCGAGGCACTCCTAGAAATGGAGAACATCGATATCTGTGCAGTAACTGAGGCCTGGTTCAAGGATCCAGAGAGCACCCCTGCAATACCAGGCTACAACTCTTACCACACTTTTCGGCCACCAAACCAAGACCAAAACACTAAAGGTGGATGAGTGTCCATATTCACCAAGGATATTCACACCTCCAGGCTAGTTGCCCAAAACAATGTATCTGAAATTCTCCAGGTGCAACTAACACTAGGTAAGACTGCAATCCAAATTGTAGCTTGCTACAGATTCCTCCACCATGCCCCAAGATTCTCACTACACCTTTCTAAACATACTGGAAAATATTAAGATACAACGAAACACATTTATACTGGATGATTTCAACTACTCTGCCATTAATTGGGAAAACTACTCGAGTACCAGCACCTTTTCCCAACAGATCTTGGAATTCATAAATTCCATCACCTGGATCAACTAATCCATTGTCCCACCAGGGGCTCCAATATCCTAGACCTGGTCATTACTAACATGGCAGATAGATGCTACACACCAGTGGTCACCCCTTCATTGGTCAGGTCTGACCATAAGCAAATGACCCTTGAAATCCACATCCCACCCTCACCCCCCCCCCCCCGTAAGGAAACCTCCAAAAAAACTTCTCCAAAGCCAACTTGATGCTACTCAAGTCAGAAGTGACAAACTTCATGACACCCATGCAGATGGGATCTGAAAGTTCGACTGCTGAATCTTTCACTAAAGCACTGTATGAGCACATCCACTATTGAATCCCCAAATGATGTGGATATTCTACAAAAGGGCCTTACAGAAACAGATGCTTGGTGCCAGAGCCATGGGCTCAAGCTTAATGGCAAGAGATGTATAGCTATCCCCTTTGGGAAAAAACATGTACCCATGAATTACCACTTAGGTGGCAGTACACTAAACACTGAAACTGTGATGAGAGACTTAGAGACACAGGTGAGCAGTGGTCTCTCCTTCGATAACCACATTGTCACAACAGTCAGGAAATCCTTCTATGTGGCACACCTCATCACTAAGGGCTTTTCATTCAGAAAAAAGGAGGTCATTGTCCCACTGTACTCATCCCTCATTAGACCCATTATAGAGTACAATTCCCCATTTGGTATGTACCTCACAAGACATCTGCAGCAGCTGGAAAGGCCACAGAAATACCTCACTAAAAAAATCTCAGGCCTAAAGCAGATGCCCTATGCTGAACGTCTACAAAACTCAAGCTATACTCTGTTGCATATCATCTACTCAGAGGCGATCTCTGCTTAATATACAAGGCCATGTCAAACTCTGAGCTGTTGGACATGCTCCACTTAAAGAAATCCTAGTCCCTCAGAGCCACACGCTCCAGGGATCTAAACCTTGTCATCACAATGAACAAAACATGCTGGAGGGATAGGTTCCTGACCCAGAGACTCTCCATACTCTGGAATAGACTGCCCATACATGTCAAGCAGAGTGCCTCCTTGGCTCTGTTCAAAAGGAACCTTGACTATTGGATGGGAGATAGGAAATTCACCATGGGGATCATGTCAGTCGCCCTGCTAGACAGGGGTCCAGGGAAGTAAATATTGTGGGAATAAATATCCAGGGAATTGTTATGGCTAGGCTTGTATAGGCCCTAGGGCCGATAGCCTAGTACCAGCCTATGAACCTTTGAACTGCGACATTTACCCTCAGCAATCACTTAAGCACACACCATAACCAATGACTAACACCACACATAAGGCTACACCCAATAATCCCCAAGCACAAAGCCCATAAGGCAAGCAAGCACTTTACCTAATAACCTTCTCATAAGGATTCTATTGTATAACACACAGATACTCCTCTCACCAGGCTGGATAAGGAGAAGATAATGGTCAGTTTCTTATCTGTAGCTAGGATATGCAATATCACACACTCAGGTCATTGTACTACAGGTACCTATATGATTCTATCATAGTCAATGCAAGTGTAAATGACCTTAGGTGTACCTCACTGGACTATATGAAAAGAGACATTATGGATCTCTCTGAATGTGTGTCACAGAATGGTACATCCCTTGCATTGAGCAGCATTCTACCTTCATGATGGATAATACCACAGTATGAACAGAAAATAATTGGTTTTAATAATTGGGTTAGTTTATAGTGTCACTCCATGGGAACCAAATATCTATCAGCATGGGAAGACATGGTTAACAGACCACCTTGCTTTGCCAAGGATGGTCTGCTCCTGTTCCAACTGCTCAATGTTAGGCTTATGCCAGCCTTGGACACATAATCTGACAGCTCTAGCATGTCTTTCTTCATATAGTCTTGAAATCCAAGGAGGTATATCTCAAATCATTTATTCCCACATTTGACTGAGTCATACTGATGCTTGTGGTTTGACAACCTGAGTATGCACATGATCTGGCAGATTTTAGTCACTGATAGACAACTGATCGTAATCTCTCCTTGCTCATTCTGGTGAGTAAGGACATCAGATTGCCTCACAATGGAGTCTCCTCTGAGTATGACAAAAATATTGAATTATGTGGTGGTCTGCCTTATGGGCTTAGACACAGAGACACTGTGAATTCAGAATGTATGTGTCATGGTGGATGTTGCTTTGGTAGTGTATTTTTGAGGTCACAGAGGTACTTGTAATTACTACTTCTGGGAGGCCATTGAGGATTTGGTGTGGGTAGTTTACTTTTAAGAGCCTTAGCATTTGTGAGTCCATGTGTACTGTAGTGTGTTACAGGAACTGTGTAGTGCCATGTATTTCTGACAACGCGTTTGGCATATGTAATGGCTGTATGTGAGAGCCTTGCCATCATAGACAGTGCATAAGTACATGGCTCGCATACTGTGTCAGATTTTTTGAGAATTAGGTGGTTGCCATAAAATGTGAGACAATTTCTACATTGTCTCTCGATGGCCCATTTTTATCAAGTTGGCAGACAGAGACAGTAAGAAATAGCAGATCCATGTTTTCTGCCTGAATCGTGCTGATTATGGTTTGGTCACTTCTATTTTGTATCTTATTATTGTATTACATTTGCTTTGTTGGTCACTTCTATTTTGTATCTAATTGTATTACATTTGCTTTGTTTTAAGTTTTCTGTTCTGTTGGAGTTTTAAGAGGTCTTGGCTAGAGTCATTTAGAAGAGTTAGCAAATAATTTCTTTGCAAAGACTGAATAACATCAGATAATTAGTGGGGGGAGTAAAGAAAAAGCTTTTGTCTTTTAGTTAGAAATATTTCTGTTTAGCTGAAGTGTTTGTTTGGCCTGCTTGCTGTACTCTGCCTAAAAAGTGCTGATCTCCAGCTGCATTTTATTTTTCCCTTCCACCCACCCAGTTGTTGTGTTCTTAAACTTGGTGGCTTTTGACTTGCCCATCCCGACTATAAATCTGATTTTGGAAACTCTTCCCAGTCCCATCTCATCAGCTCATTCTACTAAGTACAGAGAGATAATTTGGGAAAGGCTCACCCCCTTAGTTTTTCAACCTTGAATTATCTTCTGTTTCCTCCCTTCCCACTTAACCCAAACATTAAAAAATCCACTTTATTCAGCTGTTTTTGCTGTATTTGTGTTTCTTCCTACTTTATTACTTAATTTTGTTTTTGCTGCTTGTTCTTAGAAGTGTTCAATTGCATGTATTATGCAGCATTTATTACTGCTTGCTAGTTGCCTGATTAAAACTGTTATTGTAAGACTCCTGGTTTTGGTTTAAGCACTTGGGCTTTAGGCCAGTTGTTTTACATTAAGAAGGTTTGTAGTCTACACTCTTATGGCAGGAGAGGTAGCTTACATCCTCCTAAGATGGGAATTGCTGTTTGAAGGCTTAGTGTGTCTGTTATTCTAAAAATGTCTTAGTTCTGGTTTAAGCACTTGGACTTCAGTCCAGTTATTTTACATTAAGAATGTTTGTAGTCTACAATCTTGTGCAAGGAGAGGGTAGCTTCTACCCTTCTGAGCTGGGAATTTCTGGCTGAAGGCTTATTGTGCCTGCTTATTTGAACTGTTTTTTTGTTTTTTTTTCTGAAATTGGTGCACTTTGTTTGCTGTAGCATAGACTACATTCAGGCCTGTTGAATCAAGTTCTGTTTGCATAATTCAAATGCTAAACCAGGCCATCTTTTGTTGGAGAGGGTTCCCCTGCACACTAGTGGCAGGAGTGTGCAGTTAGAACTCATCTGATTGAAAGTTGTTGAAACAGGGCTCAGCTTTGGGATTTTTATTGGTTACTTTGTTTTGATAAGTTTGTGCTTATCTGGTACATAGCACTGCATTTGCGCATCATGTACTGCTGCACAGCTGTGGGCACCATTGTTGGTTATAGATGCAAACATTTTTGCCTGCAAATTTTCCCTTAGTACTTTGCTGGTGCTCCATTGGTGAGGTCTTATGACTGTCTCTCACTGACAGATGATACATTCAGTGAAGCTCCTGAGGTACCAACACAGACCCTATCCACTAGCCCTTTGTATTTTTTTTGTCCACTTCCCCTGTCCTCTACTTTACCTGGTCCTTTCTGTCCTCTCCCTGTTTTCTTACCACATCAACTTGCCTAGCATTATGGATGGACAATTTCCCACAGTTTCTCCAGCCAGCCTGGTCAACAGGGGCATCCTGAGGCAATGTAGCAATTGCCTCATGTACACTGATAATCCACTTTTTCTAGTCCACACAAATTCATTATGTGAGAGATGCATCTATATCAAGAACCTAGAATCCAGGCTCTCTCACTCACCAGTCAGTTCATCTGATACTAAGCAGGTTGTCAGCATGCAAACCTCACCTCCTGCACCTACCAAACCAATAACACATAAACCTACATATGCGGATGTCCTTACAAGAAGCTTACCTAAACATCAGAGACCTCCCAAACACAAGCACAATTCACATAATATATCCTCTGCAGAACATAGTGCGTATAATATACCACACACCAGTGTCTCACCAGTCAAGTCCCTAAGGCATAACACCAAAACAAACATCTTAGTCATAGATGACTCAGTTTTGAGACACACAGCTGTCCCTCTCACTAGGTTAGATAAGGAAAGGGTCATTGTGCCAGGATCTGCCACTTCACACACTCACTCAAGTCTCTCAACAACAGGCATTGTTATGACTCCATCATCATCCATGTTGGTGTGAATGACTTGAGATGTACCTCACTGGACTATATGAAGAGAGAAATGACTGAGATCTCTGATTATGTGCCTTAGGCAGGTACATCACTAGCCTTAAGCAGCATTTTACCTTCAGCTAGGATGATACCACAATACAAACAAAAAATTATTGACTTCAACAATTGGCTTACTTTCTGGTGCCATTCAAATGGGATCCAGTGTCTGTCAGAATGGAATGACATGGTTGACAGACCTCAATGCTTTGCCAGAGATGGTCTTCATCTGTCACTTCTGGGATTTCAGTTATTGGCTAAGGCTCTTGCCATACCCATAGTGCCTTTCTTAGTAAATGTCACAAGAACAAAATTCCTGAAGTAAAAACACCCTCTAAAAACTGCCTCATGGTTATGCTACTAAATGCTAGAAGTCTAGACCAGAAACTGCAGTCAGTGGAAGCAGTCCTCACTCTGGGAGATGCTGACATTAGTGCAGCCACTGAGACCTGGCAGAGAGCAACAGATTTATACCAGGTTACATTTCCTTCCACATGTTCAGACCACAAACTGAATGCATGAGAATTAAAGTAGGTGGTGTATCAATATTCATTAAAGATAAATACACCTCTAGATTTGTTAACGGCATGATTCCCTTGAATTACTTTAGGTGTAATTGACTGTAGGAAAGATGCCTCTTTAGGTCCTTCCCAGCTATATGACCCCATCCATGAATCAGGATACCCACTCAACCTACTTGATCTACTTGAGTCAATCAAGATACAACCAAACACCCTGGTTGTTGGTGACTTTAATTACCCATCCATAGACTGGGTGAATTATATGTGTTCCTTCTAACTCATTTGCCCAAAGGTTCCTGGACTTTGTTAACCACAATACCTTGGACCAGCTGGTTGACACACCCACAAGGGGATCAAACATTCTGGACCTGGTGCTCACCAACATGGGGGACTGCTGTGCCACCCCCAGTCTGTATCCATCCTTGGTGAGATCTGACCACAAAGCAGTCTTGCTAGAAGTAGCTATAACACAAGACCCCCCCCCTTAGCAACAACTAGACTAAAAAACTTCTCCAAAGCCAATTACAACCTTTTACATGACAGCATAAATAGCTTCATAACCCCTCTCCCCGCTGATGGAACAGACACCTATGCTGAGCTATACACCAATGCTTTATACAAGCACCTGTACAATTGTATTGACTCTGCCATACCTGATAGAACCAAAGCAAGATCTTAAAGGAAAAACATACCTGCCTGGTGGACAACTACCATTAATTGGTTATATAATAGGAGAAATAAATTCCTGTCTAAGAATAGGAAGGACTGGTCTCAATACTGAGAACACTCCCTCCTCAACATAAACAAGCAAATAAGACTCCTAGTGAGGTCCTCCAAAGTGAACTACGAATCCAAATAAGCTTCATTAACTAAGGGTAACCACAAAGCATTCTTTAGTTACATCCGTAACTTCATTGGTAAGGCCCATATTTGGACTGAACTCATAGTTAATGGTGCTACATATATAGAACCTGTAGATATAGCAAACCTGCCTGCTGATAGTTTCACTGAAAACTTCAATCCCCTATTCCTATCAAATATATCCCACAGCATCCCTGACACCTGTTACCCACCTAATATCTCTGAGGAACAGGTCTCAAATCCCCTCTCCAAGGCCAAAAGCACAGCCTCTATGGGACCAGACAACAACTTGGGCTGTGTTCTACATGGCTTAAAACAGGAATTAACATCACCACTGAGCATGCTTTTCAATCACAGCCTAAGCACTGGCTTCATCCCAGCAGAATGGAAAACAGCTACAATCATCCCTTTTCACAAAGGGCTGTATCCACAGACCCCTGGAGCTATAGACCCATTAGCCTGACCAGCCTTATCTGCAAGGGCATGGAATGAATCATCATGGACCTTACTGACAAAGATATAGGAAATCTTCAAACGCTTGACTCCACCCAGTTTGGCTTTCTCAAGGGGAGATCATGCCTGTTAAACTTGGTGAACTTCTTTGAGACAGTCACGAAAGCCCTAGATGAGGGCAAATCTGTGCATACGGCCTACCTAGACTTAGCCAAGGCCTTTGACACACTCCCCTACTCTGGCATCATTGATAAACTCACCCAGCTGGGTATCAACCCATATATTGTCAGGTGAGTTGCCAAGTGACTCACTGATATACTCATACAGTCAAAATAGGGGACTCCACCGCCTCCAGCAGACCTATAACCAGTGGTGGTCCACAGTGATTGGTTAAGGGACCCCTACTGTTGGGAATCTACTTCTCCAAAGTTCATGCTAAAACTAAAGGACTGCAGCTGACAAAGTTTGTCGATGACTGCAATCACTGAAACCTTTAGCGATGTCTACATCCTTCAAGAAGTTCCTATACAAACTAACGACTGGTGCCAAAGTCATGTTCTTAAACTTAGTGCAAAAATGCATTACCATCCACTTCAGCAAATGTGATGTTCCTGCAAACTACCACATCAATAGCAGTACCTTAAGCATGCAGTCAGTGTGAGAGATCTGAGTGCACAGGCTGACAGCAACATTAACTTCGATCACCATGTCACCATAGTGGTAAGAAGGGTATTTTATATTACTCATCTCATAAGTAAGGGCATTGCCTCGAGAAAAAAAGAAGTTATAACCTTCCTGTACTCTTCCCTCATCAGGCCAACTGGAGAGACCACAAAGGAGCCTTACAAAGAAAATTCAGGGTCTTCAAGATCTCTCTTATGCAGACAGACTGAAAACATTGTCACTTTATTCTGTGTAGTACAGAATGCTCAGAGGTGGCCTGTGCCTTGCATATAGAGCAATCTCTGACCCAGTTTTAATGGAAATGCTGCACATTCACAAGTCAGATGGCACACTGGTCACTTGCTCAAAGGATCTTAACCTGGTATGTGACATCAACAGGACGTACTGGAGAGACAGATTTGTCTCACAGTGGTTGCCCCACCTTTGGAACAAGCTTGCTATTCATGTTAATCAAAGCTCCTCATTGGCCCTGTTTAAGTGTAATTTGGATAACTGGATGGGTAACCAGACATTAATCCCAGGCATTCAACCTGTGTCCCTCTTAGACAGGGGCAATAGGTGCTGATTTTGGTGTCTGCTTGAACCAGACACCTTGGTTACAAGGGTTAAACTTCACTAGGCTTGTAAGGGCCCTGGGTAACCTCCTATGATCCTATGATCTTATGGTTTTAGATATGTGTGTGTGTGTGTGTGTGTGTGTGTGTGTGTGTGTGTGTGTGTGTGTGTGTGTGTGTGTGTGTGTGTGTGTGTGTGTGTGTTACAAGGTATGTGGTAGCAAAGGACTGTGTGCTCCTGTTTATGTAACCATGTAAGGGAGAATAGATTTGCTAGGGTACCATTTGGGAAAGAAGTACAGTCTTAGTCTAATCTCATGGAGCAATGACCCTCTTCATACAAACCTGGTGCACATCAAGCAACTATGTGCTCAGAAATTATTAGGGGTAGTTTTATAGGGAAACTGAGATTCTAAGCACCTTTGTCTACACAGGGCACTGCTAACTGCTGCTGCATGATGAGCAGTGTCACACAAATGAGACAACTTCAAACACACAGAGAAAAATGTAAACATGCAAAACAGTCCACTGGCAAATCACAATAAGTACACTCTAAGGTTTTCTAAGTGATTCTCAGGACAAAATATGCTCATTAAAGGATATACATAACTTTTTCTAACTTTAAAACACTGAAATGAAGCCCAAAATGCAGTAAATAACCAAGTCATACAGTAAACCAAACAGCCAATACTTAGAATCAGGCAGAAGTGCAGAAACACAATAGCAGATTACAGTGGCAAAAAAAAAAAAAAAAAACAGAAGCACTTTAAGATGAATAAGAGGGCAACAACTCTGCAACTAATGCACAGATATATAAGCAACACTAGTATATTTCCAGAAGTACAATACAATGATGTGGAGTAATTATGTAGCTGTAGAACTGAATTCAGCTCAACAGTCAAACACAGTGGCAGGAAAAACAGAACTAAAAATTAGTCAAAAGTGCACAAATCTCTGCAAATATTGCACAAGTATAACATCACTTCTTGTATATTTCAAGATTGAAAATATCACTGTAGAGTACTTTACTGTCGGTGGATGGATCTGGATTTCACAGAATGCCTACAACTTTTAGTGAAGTTGGACTGGAGCTTTTACTGAACTAGAAATTATTTGCTCACAAATTACATTTAGAAGTATTTTCTTGCTATAGTTAAGAACACATTTAATGCAGTGTCCATCTATCAGGCCTATATTAAATGCTCGAAGAGGCATTCCATCCAGCTCCTCTTCATTAACATATAATCAGCGACCACACTAAACTGTGAACATTCAAAACAGTGATCGTTTTTCCCTGGGAAAGACATCGCTTGCACTAAAAACACATACACACAATTTCAAACATAAAGTGGGGGCCGCCCACACCACCCACAGCCTCCCACACCCCCTAACTTAATATACCAATTCCAAGATCGCACTACAGTGGGGTAAAGGGCTATGTCACGTCTCAGGCCAAGCAATTTTTTCCCAGTGAGGCTGACTTTTGCCTTCGTTATTTTCAGATTTCAGTCTATATGTGTCGGCGAAACGGCATTCACTGTATTGCCGTTTCGCTGATCTAGTATAGGCCCTCTGTATCCAGTCCTTTTCTAAACTCCCTGAAGCAGTGAAGTTTGCAGTGACAGCATGCTGAACAAAACAGGTTAAAGCTCTTGGACCAAGTGCCATGCTTGTGCTACTCCTATTTTTTAACAATGTAGTGTGTTGTATGGAATGTAAATGAGCTGTAGCCTATATCCTAGCATTTGGCATAATCTTTCATGTTTTCTCTTCCCTGTTACTGGACCTGCCATATAGGCCAGCAGTGAGTAGTGGCGGAGTAATCACTGAAGCCATGCCATCTTCCTAGGTGTGCAAATCAAGCCCCTAGCTGAAGGAAACAGATCATTTATACTTAATTCACTAGATGTTCTGAATAAAATACACAATATCCCTGTCAATAACAACCCTATTTTGGTTACCGGTTACCGCACAGTGCTTCCACATGACTTTTGTGTACAAGCAGCCATAGAAGACTAACTCAAGGATAGAGTTGCAACATCTGGAGAAGCAGAAATACTAGGAAAACTGCTAGATCTAGTCCTAAGGACCAGCTACTTACACTTTAATCATAGCTATTAAAAGCTATGGAGACAGCCATGGCTCCCAGCCTAGCTAATATGATACTTGAAAAGTGAGAGAATAATTTCATTAACAATAGTGTCTACCAGGAGTCAATAAGTGCTATTTACATTTTATTGACAAGATTTTCATCATCTGATAGGGGAATGAAAAGGCTTTGGAAGAATGTTATAACTATATCAACAACACCAATGGGTTCCTCATATTTACTCCCTCCACAATAAAATCTCAGTCAACGTCTTGGATGTAAGAAATTCCAAGAACCCAGGTGGGACAACCATTAGCAATACCTTCGACTGAAAACCTACAAGGATGAACATACTTTTTCATGCACCCACAGATCACAAAGAGGAATGTGATCAAGTCTCAGGTGATGAGGCTGGCCAGAGTGTCAAAAGAAACTAATGATTTCACAACCAATCTATGGAACTTAGAAAGAGACTCCCTTGCTAGGGGATTCAGTTACACTATGTTAAGAATACTCTTACATCTGATTAATGCCGTAAAAATAAATAAAAAAGTTACCCAACCCTACTTGACCTTCTATGAAGATTCAGTAGACAGTGCAATAACCTCTCCAGACACCCCAGAGAAGAGGACAGAAAACAATGTATGACTTTGACTTTTAGTAAAGACTCTTAGGAAATCAGTACAATTTAGGCATTAATGCATATAACAAACAAGTGAAAAAAGTATACTGGGGCAAGGCCTTTCCTTTGTTTTCAAAAAAGCCAAAAGTGTGAGGGACTGGCTAGAAACAATGGAAAATCTGCTATCACCAGCAAGGGTACCTAAGGTTTTCGGCCTTCTAACTGCAGCATCTGCCAATACTCAAATCACTTTGACTGCTCTGTGCTAATGTAAAGCATGTGGAGCACCTTAAGAGGTGGTTGCAATACTGAGTTTGTGATACACAAAGTTAATATAATACCTGCAATGTTTTTGATGTGGGGAAGACAATCAATAAATTCAAAAGAAGAAATACACATCACCTCTTTGACATAAGGCTTAAAAAACATTACATAGATATCCTTGAATATAAAAGACATCTAAGAGATGGGACATTTGGAAGGCAACAACCATGTTGTGCTTGAGAAAATGGAGCTAAAACAGCAGATGAACTCAATGCCCATAAGGCACCAGAAATTAACTCCAGCTGTTCAATAATAAGTATTTTGGTCCTGAAAAAGCTCCACCCTAAAGCCTTCTTCTAACTTTACTGAAAGGTTAAGTACATTTAAGCATGGATTAAATGTTTAAAACCACCTGTCTCACAGACCTATAGACTTCAGTGATAATTCTGGATCATAGATTGTTTTTGCAATACTTCCCATGCCTGATTTAACTGTCTGCTAAGGGTCTATGTCATATAATTGAATGGTCAGTTCCGCCAACCTCCATTCATTGAACCAAAAACAGGGAACGTGCACTTCAGTGAAAATGCAGTGAATTTCTAAAACAGAGAATGGCATTAGATGGACAACATTTTCCCCACTGTAATGCAATCTCGGAGTTGGAATATATAGTTAGGGTGGGTGTGGGGGCACAGTCCCCCACATGGATGTGTTTAATATACTGCAGTTTGTCTGATGGTCACAATGTTGGCCAACTTATTCCATTCTCTGTTTTAGAAATTAACAAGTTCACGTTTGCTGTCTTCAGTTCAATGATTGGAGGTTGGCAGAGTTGAACGTTCAATTATATGACATAAACCCATCTGCTCATGGTCATTATATGGAAAATTTCCAATTTAGACAGTAAATCTATGTCACTGTATGCCTGATTTAATTCATGTTCCATATATAATACTGAATTATCTGAATCATTTGTTTTATGTTTCAGAGTATTTTAAAAAGGTATTTAAACTGTGTTTTATAACCAAATGCTCTGGGATAGTGTTTCAAAATATTGTAGAAAATATTTTTCCCTCCCTGTACATACTGTAAAAGTTCTTCTGTTCAAATATAACAAAGGTGGCAAAAGGTTCCAGGTTTGCTTAATTGCCATTCCCACCTCGACAAAAAGATCTGAAGGTGATAATTATCTCACCCAACCCCCCACTCTCTGGGAAAGAGCCATCAGAATCTGTTTGCCTTTGTGTTTCTTGCATTTCAGTATTTCAAAATGGTATATAAAATGTTTTTCTTATACTGCCTATAAATAAATACACTTGTTCCAAAATTAAGGAAGTTTGCAAAAGGTCTCAGGTGTGTTTAGTGACTATTTCTACATCATATGACAAGATCTATAATAACTTCACCCCACTCTCAGAAAAAGACCTACCAAGAATGGTTTGCATTTTTGTGTCTTGCCTGCTGCATTTTAGATTATTTCTTTGTTGCGATTATTACATAACTGCATACTTTCAGCAACACAGGATTTTTGGTTTCAATACAAACTTTCAGAAGCATTAGTCCTTTGAAAGACAGCACAGCAAATTCTAAAACTGTGAGCCCTGTACAAGTGGGCAGAGCTGCATATATTCCCTATATATATATATATATATATATATATATATATATATATATATATATATATACATATATATATGTGTGTGTTTGTGTGTGTGTGTGTGTGTGTGTGTGTGTGTGTATATATATATATATATATATATATATATATATATATATATGTATATATATATATATATATGGGTCTACTTCTATTTGCTGACATCCCATTTCACTGAAACCCATTTCGTTGACAGCCCCATTTCATAGACAAAAGTAATCAGGGCAAAAACCTGGGATTTGCCCCCCTCCCCACTGTTGTGCGACTGTGGAGTTGTAATATATAGTTGGGGGGGGTGTGTCTATGAAATGAGCTGTCAACGAAATGGGTTTCAGTGAAATGGGATGTCAGCGAATAGAAGTAGACCCATATATATATATATATATATATATATATATATATAT